>NC_056737.1:808073018-808195518 GCF_019279795.1 Protopterus annectens | reverse complement strand
CACTGACAAACTGTGTTATATTCTTGCAGGTCCCTCTGGTGTGACAGCAGGGCAGACATTACATGCTGGTGAGTGTGTTAACACTTTAAACTTGGTATTGAACTGGGCATGTCATAGGTGAGGTGTAGGCCATGTACACATAACACACCTACGCATAATGTATGCTGTGCATGTTTGCTGTGAGACGTGAAACATCTCAGTAATGTCAGTAGCTGCCTCAATCACATGCAATGCACAGAGCATCAGACACAAATGTGGCAACACTGTACTGCACATTGGATAGGCATACTTGACACACATGTACACAACATAACACGTTTGTCATATGCAGTACACCTCAACATGCTACACATCGTGTAACCAGACACCCGCTGCCAGGTCACACTTCAGTATCCCACATGTCATCCACACACCACACATAATATACCTGAGGGGTAGGGGCCTAGCATGGGGCTGTGCAACACTCCTCAACACATAACACAGTCATGTTAGGCAATACTCCCTATTGGGCACCTCACACACCCTTGTGCAACATGGCTGTGTAATTGTGAACATAGCCACGGCACTGTGGTTCAGGTACAGCATGCTAGGCAGTGGTCTAGCACACTTTAGTGGCCTTGGGTGACCACATGATGCATGATGATGATGGCTAATGGTACTACACCTCATACTGTTACAATGGCCATGTCCAGGATTGGTATCCCATCACGTATACATGCACCACTCATCCCGTGTGTGTACATAGCATGCATGTGTTACACCTGTGTCCACAATTATCTGCTACAGACACAGACACTGCAATCAGACATGGAAATCCATTTGACACACAGATAACACATGCAGCCATGATATGTATACCTGTGTGTGATGGTGCACAGGACATTGCAGAGCTTATAATACTTGCACAGAAATGTTGTGTCCTTGTACACATTGTGTTCCAGGGTGTAGGCAATCACTGAACATGTATACACATGCACCACAGCCATGTACACTGTCATTAACTATGGCTGTCTACACTCACACTGCATGGACTTGATCAACACTTATTCTGCATGCTGACACGTGACGTGACTGTTTGCCTTGTAATACTGTCACCCACCTTCAACCACTATTGAGTATGATTTGGATTTCTGTTGTGTGTGTGTATCTGCTGTAGTGAGGAGTGTGCATGTGTTCCTGTGTGCATGTGTTCCTGTGCTCCTGTGTGCATGTGTGCATGTGTGCATGTGCAGACCATAACGTGTGTTTCCTGTCTTTCTCTCACAGGTGCTGAGGTAGGGGTTGGTGAAAGCAGCAGGCGACCTGAAGCCACTGCCACGGATAGTGGTGATGATGACACATGTATTTTGGTACAGGGAGATTTGACAGGGTCTGTCGTTGGTCTGCCAATCAACAGTACACAGCGTTCAACCCCATCTATGCGCACACTCATACTGCCATTACATCCCTCACCACCAATGGCCATAGGGGAGGGACAGCATACAGTTGGCATTGACCAGGAGAGTGTGGTACCCATGGCACTTGCATCCCCTCACAGCAGCCATAGCCGTAGACCCGAAATGGTACCACATAGGCGGAGGTCCAGGGGTTCTCGGGGGAGCACCACTGGACGTATTGCCCCTGGCAGGCATGCCCTCACAGGTCTTACGACGACCACTATGTTCCGGGCTGTAATGCAGGCTCAGGCAAGTATGGAGCGGTACACCAGGCAGGGACTTAGGGCACAGAGGGCACATTACACCTCTATCAATGACAGCATCCGTAACCTTGCCGGTGCCATCCGGACATACACCGAGGTCATTGATAGACGTTGGGGGAGACAATAGATGCCCTCCACAACATGTCTTCCTCGAGCCAGATGTTGACGTGGATGCATGCCAGCAACAGCAACAGCTGGCAGTGGTCGCGGATGGCCCACAGTTCACAGCCGCTCCCATAGTGGCAGTACCAGCCCCAGCAATGCTGGGGCTGGCCTGTCCATTGTCCATCCCAGTAGACCACGTGCACGTGGCTCTGGCCAGTCCCAGCGGGGACATGGGTCCAGTCATCATACCTCTGCCTCTGATGGCAGTACCCAGTGAGGGTTGGTACCCGATACTGTCCATAGCACCCCTGTCAGGCACAGGTACTGTGTCTGTGGCCAGAGACAGTGATCTGTACAGCCAAGCAGGTACAGTCTGTGGCTGTCCCACAAACTACCGTATATGGCAGCCACATGGTGGAGCTGTGTGCATGCAGACACACACACATTAACCAAACAACTAGGGCTCACACATACACACACACATTACATCAACATTGACCCATGCTGTACTGTTGTCCCTCACACACAGACACACACACAGACATGTCGATTGGATGGGTCAATGTCAGGCTCTGGCAAATAACAAAACGCCATGTGCATATGATGATACCTGTGCCGCCTCCTGTCATCTGCATTATCGACAGAGGGACAGGCTAACATGGTGCTGATGCACAGGGTGACACTATAGCAGTGTAGCAATAATAGCAAGTTGTCAACAAGGAAGTGTAACTACATCCTTGTAGGTATATCTGAGCAGACATTATGCATCAAAGCTCTGATTGTCAATGTAGCATTGTTTACACCACTGTTAGGTCTGAGTATGTATTATCCACCCATGTGCCACTTGGCTGATGTGTGATGTGTTGCCAGCATGTGTTAGTGAGTGGACAGTACGTGTGTGATGTGTGCAGTACAGATTAGCAAGTGTACTTCTGTGAACATGGTGGGTGCGCACTGTCTGGATGTACGTGCATAGTGGACACATGGGACATGTGGCATACCCTGTCGTACACATTGTTAACATCTCATTGCATCTTTCAATGGCCAGTATGCATTCTACTACAGTTATGTAATAACATGGTTAGACATGTGTATGACATGGGTTGACACTATGCTGCGGGTGATACCGTTAATATCAGTCAATGATTTGCGGTCTGGTAGTATACACAACCTCAACAGCATGACTATAAGCAATCATTGGATGATGTCCTGACAAATGACACACAGTAGTAGGGAACCTAGTATCAATTGGATCCTTCCGGTGCTACACTATAACACTAACCAGTGGTGATGACCGCCACCCATTACTGTGACCACACCTGTGTGTCATATAGCCCCCTTAGGTACATGCAGACACACTAGGGATGTGTCCATCCAAATCTGAGAATGCATGGATTGGCCTACAATGCATTCCCTGGATGGGACGCATATCCTACACAAGGGTATCATACAGACAGATACCTGTTGTGTGATACATGCTGTATAGCAGGATGCCGACTATGGCATAGTCATCCTCATGTACTAAACATACTATCCCGTCAGTACCACACAGGTGGTAGCCCTCAACATGTATGTCGGGTACCATTGTGTACATACAGACCCATGTTATGTCGTGTGTCCCTTGGTATCCACATATCCATAGGTATTGTGGAGTCCCAGGGTGTATCACATAAGACATTAGAGGCCTGACTGCATATCCACAAGGCAGTCATACACCTATAAAGACTGTCCATTCTTGGCAGACTTTGCTGTGTATGACCATGTCTGACATATACCCCAGGCATATACCCTCACTCACACTACTCTTAAGTAACTGTCATGGGTGTGTGTGCCACAGATGACCTTGGCCACAGAACACGACAATGGACGGCCGTGTCACATACATACATATGTGACCTACGATCTGAGAAGCAGCGGCACAACCTGTCAATGGAAATAAATGTATTCATGTAGTATGCAAGCTTTACACTTATGTACTGATTGAGGGGACATGTACACATATATATTTGCCACGCAGACCCCTACCTAACTATGTTATGATACTAGAGAGAGACACATTAACACGGCATGCTATTTGCTTTACTGGCTAGTTTCCTTTCTCCTGCTGTATTTGTAGGATGGTGACATCATCAGACTTTCCAAAGAGGAATGTACCTCCTTTACTGAGTTTTCCCAGTCTCCAAAAAGGGAACACATCTCAAAGGAAACTGCCCACATACACACCCCCCCCCACACACACACACACAGTTTGCAGGATTCAAACCCCTACCTAACTATGTTATGATACTGGAAAGAGACGCATTAACACGGCACGCTATTTGCTTTACTGGCTGGTTTCCCTTCTCCTGCTGTATTTATAGGATGGTGACATCATCAGACTGGACATGGTGATGTGTGTACACTTTGTTTTATGCCATTCCAGGAATGGTCCATGTGGGTCAGCAGGTGTCAACAGCTTGAACATGACCTCAGTATCCTTACCTTGTGTGATCTATCTGTGGACACATTGATATTCTGTCATATGTCAACACATATTTATGCACAGCTTCTTGGTTTTGTGGATACTACATGTGTCTGGGATGTTGATAAAGGGCTATTCAAAGTCTATGTGACACATGTGTAGATGTGTTCATTGATGTATGTCCTGGGTGGCCGCCTTGGAAACAGTCTAATATGTTTGAGAACCATGATCTGCACATGAACATGCCACAGTTGGTAGGGCTGTGTGTGTGTGTCAGCTTCCAATAGCTCTGTTTATGACTGCAACCATGATGGACTCCATGACCTTGCAGATCAGACCTCATAGGCGTACTGGACTTGACTTCCCATGGTGTGTTGTGCACCAACACTTGTGGGGAGTGCCATATGTAGCTGTGACACATTCAACGGTTCCACATCCTGTGTAGGGGGTGCGGCTCAGCTGACTGTTCAGGTGCATGATCTGTTTGTTCTGTAGTTTGTGCATGACACATATTGGGAATCAATGTATTCCACCTGCTGCCATGCTTTTGGCAGTGGGGTAGCTGCTCATCCATTCTACATGTGATATCTCCTGGTATGATGATGTGGACTATTGTCAGTGGGGGATGGGTATGTACATATGGGCCTGTCTGTCATGATGTCGGCATTGACACTCAGGTACAGTTGGCCCTGACTCAGGACATATATGGGTGTACATTGATATTTATGACATAGCTGAAGGAGGTGTCATGATTCAGTCTGGACTCCTTCTCAGCTCCTCTTTACAAAACACTAACGAACATGAGCACTAATCCCTGTTATACTCTTTTACTCGCTTGACACCCTACTGATCCTTTGTGATCAGGCTACAGAGTATGTCATGATAATATCCTGGCATGTCCAGGGGTCGGTTTTGTGTGTACTCTTCAGTCCAGCTGGTGGATATTGTGATATGGACACAATGTCACATCTGCCTCATGTACACAGACAACCCTCTCCTCCTCCCGACAAACTCAGATATATGTGTGAGATGCACCTATATAGACATACAGGGAGCTGAACTCTCTCGACCCATGACTGGCACAGTCTATCAGGTGGTGAAGGTAACCACACACACCACATATCAGTCTCACATATCCTCTAGCAACAGCACTCAAACCACATTAGCACACATTGACATACTCAGATGCTGTAAATGTACTCTACCTAAGCAGCAGAGACCTCCAAAGCAGACAGACATACACCTGCTACCCCACTACAATACCCACATATCACAAAGTTCACAATGTCAGTGTGCCACACAGTCACTGCCCTTCGGGCTAAACAACACACCTAATACACTTGTAATAGGCGACACTTATGTTCAGACACACGGACGTACCACTCACCAGCCCTGACAAGGGAATAGTCACTTTGGGCTGTCTGTTGGGTGCCAGGATCTGCCGCATAACACAGGCAGTCAGGTCACTCCAAAGCAAGTACAAGACTGGCACCATCATTGTCCATGCTGGTGTGTGTAACCTCAGACGTTACTCCCTGGACCACATGACATGATACATGGAGGTACAATCTGATCATGTAGCCCAGGCCAGTATGACCCTGACCTTGTCTAGCATCTTACACCCACCAATTATGATGTCACAGTATACGGACACACATATCACATTTAACAGTTGGCTAACACATTTGCTTCATTCATAGGGGATACAGTGTCTGTCAGTGTATGGTGACATGCTCAACATGCCACGTAGCTTCACTATGGACAGCTTGCACCTATCACCCTTGGACTTTGGTATGCTGGCTAAGGCTCTTGCTACCACCAGAGTGCCTTTTTTAAGCAGGGCTCAGAAGACAAACCCACCTCCATAGACATTACAGGTTAAATGAAACTAAGGGTAATGCTGCTCAACAACAGTTGTGTTAACCTCATATTGTGGCCACTCAGGACTCTCCTCCGTATGGAGGAGAGCAATATCTGTGCACTGACAGACCCCTGGTTCAGGCTCACTTATGCACACCAGCACTACCAGGTTATGTTTCATACCATGCTGTCTGACAACAAGACTTGGAACAGTCAACACAACTAGGGGGTGTATCCATATACATCACAGATACACACACCTCCAGGTTAGTAGCACTGCACAAAGCATCACAGACCATACATATACAGCTACCATTGTGCAATACTGCCTTTCAGTTAGTTGCCTGCTACAGAACACACTCCCAAACTCAGGAACCACACTCGGCTTTTGTGGGAACTATGGAGAATATGAAGGTCTCCACAGACACCATTATATTGTGTGACTTCATATACACACATATTGACTGGGGATACTACTCAAGCCCCGACAACCTCACCCAACAGTCACTACAATTTGTGGAATCATATGCTTTGGCACAACCAGTCAGCACAGCCACAAGGGGGAATACATATTGGACCTGCTCATCACCAACATGGGGACTCTATGTTCCACACCAGCGATATACCCCTCATTGGTAAGGTCAGAACATACATGTATCTCACAGGACATACATATACCCTCCACACACCCATCCTTGGTAATCTTGGTGAACTTCTCATGAGCCAACATCTCACTTCACCAAAGCAAGGTGGTATCCTTCAGAGATCCTGAGACAGTGGCATATACGGCTCACAGTGCTGCATCCTTTACATACACATTCTATGGACACCTAGTGGACTGCATGGATTATGCTATCCCAAATAACAACAAGACCCACTACTACAATGGCAGGGGACCTGTCTGGTAGACCCCAGCCATTAATAAGCTGTACAACATCAGGAGGACACTACTACATGATAGAGCACAATCCCAGACTGGGAAAGCATCTGTGATCTGTACTAGCAGACAGCTACAATCACTCATGGACTTTTCTAAGGGCCGCTTCTACCAGACAATTGCACCTGACACATAGGACTATCACATGGCCTTCTTCAGTTATGTCAGGAACCTGGGTGGACACTCACTGATATGCTGTGAGTTACTGCATACTGACTAAACCTAACCTGAACCCACTGGCATTGCCTACATCCTGGCAAACAGGTTCAGTGCAGATGTCTCCCACTCATCCCCCCTAAGGAGCAACTATCCATCCCAACAGAGTATAACCTCCCTGACATCACACAGTAACAGGTGAGTGCTGCCCTCCCCACAGCGTACATCACAGTATCAATATGACCAGATGGTGTCCCAGCCTGCATCATACACGAGCATCATGACAAACGCAACCCTCACATTACATCACTGTTCAATGTCGGAGTTACCACAGGATATGTACCCAAGGAATGGCATACTGCGACAGTGGTCCCACTCCACAGAGTTGGTGCCACAACGGACCACAGACAATATTGCCCTATAAGCCTATGTAGCCTGTTCTGCAAAGCTATGGAGCATATTGTCATAGGACTCCTACACATAGACATCTGGAAACTACAGACACTGTGTCCTACTCATTTCAGCATTGTTGTGGGCAGATTTTGCCTCTTGAACCTGTAGGTATTCTTTAAGTGGCTAACAAGTCCATCGACATAGGGACGGCTCTCCACACAGCCTACCTGAACCTTGCAAAACCATTCAACACAATAACCCACTGTGCCATTATGCATAGGCTCACCAGCGTCAATTTGGACACATATCTCACACAATGGATTAATACCTAGATCAGGGATAATACCCACATGGTCAGAATTGCAGGTGCCATGTCTGACTATACACCAGTTACACATGGCATCCCACACAGCTTGGTCCTGGGATCTCTCTTGTTCAGTATATATTTGTCTTATGTACAGGCTATCACAGGGGGAATATGGCTGAACATGTTTGCACTTGACTGCAAACTGGGTGCCATGATCAACTCTCCAGCTGCCACATGCATACTCAATCAGGGTCTCACAGAGATGGATAACTGATGCCTGAGCCATGGCCTACAGCTAAATGCCATTAGTTGCATAGTCATCCCCTTTGGGAGTAACAATATGCCCACACATTACCACATAGGTAGTACTCCATTACATACGGTAGGAGTTGCTAGGGGTTTGGGGACATCACTTGTTCGTACTGTCGCCTTTAACATTCACGTTGCCAAAGTGGTTGGACACACCTTCTATGTGTGCCACCTTATCCCATATGGTTTCACATCTAGATCGAGTGAGGTCATTGTGCCCCTATACTCATCACATCCATTCTTGGAACATAATGGACTGTTGTTGGCAGAGTTTTAAGTGCTAGGCTGGGCTGGGCTAGTGTACTGCCTGTATAATTGCCTGATTCTGATTGTTTTCACCTGCTAGCTCTGCTAGTACTCCCTGGTAGCTTCCTACTATTTGTTGTACTTCATTTTTCCTTTCTGTTTCCTCAGGGGGGAGCGCCGCGCCCACAAGCACAAACACACGCACAGCAGCTAACACACGCACACACATGCTTACATGGGCTAAAACCTGCTTATTCGGGTTAAAACGCGAGCACACCAGCACAAACGTGCTTACAACTCTTTAAACAGCCTTATACATGCTTACTCCGGCTTAAACGCGCTCACTCACGCTTACACGTGCGCACTATGTCTTACTCGGGTTTACAGGCACGCACAAACGTGCATGCACGCTCAGCAAGAAACTTTGGTGTTATCCACGGCATACACCTTCCATTTCTTGCCTTTCCTTAGCCTACCTGTTGACACACCTCTTTCCATGATGTGTAAATGACAGCGGACACATGCCACTCTGCTCCAATGAGCTTCACTTCTTTCATACATACCCCCCTCATGATGTCACCTATCGTCTACTCTGTTACTCCCCATATCCTACTCCTACACTCCACTGACTGTGCTCATATGCTATGTAAACTAGCGATTCACTATCCTAACACTCATTTACATAGGATTGCCTACTAATGCTTGGTTACATGTCTTAGACTGAGCTTCCCCCCTTAGCAACCTCTACTCGGTGGCCATGTTGTCTTCAGCCTGCCATTCACTTGCATTGTATATTACCACTTTCAATAAAATCCACATTTGTGGGTTTTAATTTGTAGTATTCTGGGTTTTAGAGTGCAGCCTGTTTGCTCGGCGCTGCACTACGCTTATACATCGGAAATCGCCGAAAAAAAAATAATTATTTTTATTTTAATTTTGCATCAGGGAACATTTCCAATGGCCGTATATTTGGTCATTGGCATGCTTCCTGCACTGGATGCAACCTTTATTTGGAGCTGTCATGGCTCCGTTTTGCTATTTGAAGAACGGTACTCAGTTGTCAACTGAGTACATTTCTGCAAATAACACTGCTCTTACTCGGACAGGTTCAGGTTTCCTGAATCGCAAATTTACCTCATTTGCATGCCTTTCACCTGCAGTTGAGGTGATTTGCATGTCCCAGCCCTGTCCGTGTAAGAGCCGTTTTAGGAGCTCTCTTACACGCCCCTACAGGCTGTTCCTGGATCGCTCGTCGGACATGATGGCTGCATGGAATCTTACTCTACTCTTAGACTCCATGCAAGCCATCGTGAATCCGGCCCATAGTCATTGTAATGCTGAAGGATGAGGTGGGGGACAGGAGGTGTAGGAGCGATGGGAGAACAGGAGAGAAAATTACTGGGGACAGTAAACAGGTTAAGTTAATAGGATGAGGAGATGGTAGACAGACTAAAGGAAAGGGAATTAAGTTGAGGGGTGAAAGGGAATGAGAGAGAGAGACGAGGGAGAGGATGGAGGTGAAGACAACTGGGGGGGTCATTACAGGAGCAGATCCAGGCATTTAGCAGAAATCCCTTTAATGCTGTTTTGAAACTGGTTGGGTTACTAAGAGAGCGTATGTGGAGAGGGAGATTATTCCAGGCAGAGGAGACTGAGTGACTGTATAGTATTTTGCCAATGGATTTATTGGGTTTTGGGGTATATAGCAAGAGTTGGTCAGATCTATGTAGGTAACAATTAGGAATATAGGGGGAGATAAGGTTTGCCAGAGATGGGCAGGCAAGGGGTTGGTGCATGGGTGAGTGGGCCAGGTGGAGCTGTGGGAGGAGGAGTTGATGCTGAAATTTCAGCCAGTGTAGTTTTTTAAGGAAAGACAGTGGTGAGACCTATAGGGGAAATTACTGGCAAATCTGGCTATTTTGTTATAAGTGATTTCAAGTTTGTTGGAAAGATTCTTTTGGAGGTGGGTAAAGATAGGCGAGGTGTATAGTAAGGTGGGGAAAAGGTAATCTTGAGCTAAGGGCAATTTAGATTCAGGAGTTAAGAACTTTATGTTCCTATACAGAATGCCAACTTTTTGGCATGTCTTTTTAACACAGTTGTTGATGTGAATGTTGCATTTGAATTCATCATCTATGTACACCCCAAGGAGTTTATTGTGGGTTTCAACTTTGATAGAAGTATTGTTGAGAGATGACTTAACAACATGTAATTTTTTGAGTACATCCAACACTATATGTCCTGAGTAATAATTGTCCAAGATGGTGTAAACTCAAACAACTGGCCTGCCATAGATAGTTCAAGCCAGGTGTCCAGATTGGTTAATGGCTCCCTATTGAAATGCCAAGGGCCGATAAGCTAAAAAAAAAAAAAAAAAAGACTGAAAACACAGAGCATCCAATTTTGAAAATCAGTCTTCTTAAAACTTCTTGTCCCACCCCCAAACTTATATATACCAACTCCAAGATTGCCATACCTCAAATAAAAGGAATATTCTGAGAAATGGCATCTTGGACTTAGTAAATGTTAAGTCCTTTCTTTCAGCCATTCAGTCTCCCCTTTCTGGGACTTGTTCTGGCAGGTCCCAACATATCAAATGGTTATCCTTCTTAAAGGTCATCAGCAGAGTATGTTTTTTTGAGAACTTTCAAAGGTGGACCAGGGAACACAAACTGTCTAATTCATTAGCAGATACCGCTTCCTCTGCTGAAAGCACTTCTACTTCAGGACTTGGATTTGTCTAGAAGAGAATGTAGAAGTTGGGGAAGGACTTTACATGCTTTTTCTTGTTAAAAGTGGTGCCTCTCTTCTGGAGGTCCTCAATAATAGCTTAAGACAATTCTCTGAAGAAATGTTCTGAATGTATGCATCTAGAATAATCTGTCATGGCTCTTTGTGAAAAGAACAAATTTGCAATTGAGCCATTCTGTGATTGGCAGATACCTGCTGTAGCCATCTTTAATATGGATGCATTGGCCTCAGCTCAATCAAAGGTGCAGCGCATGCAACATGAAAACCCATTGCAACGGCAATAACAAGAATCCAGCTCCATGGACTCCTTGTGAAGACTGATCTACCCCATCCTCCTCCTAATATACTGTAATAAGGAACCAGTATACAATTTTTTTAAGTCTAAGCGGTTTTATTTTTTTATAGCAATCTTCGTTAGCTAAGTAGCTTCAGTTCTGGTAAAGCATTCCAAGGTACCACAGTCACATATACCTCAGAATTTATATAATTTCATATGGTAATACCTAGAAATCTGAGCCTTATCTCATTTCCATGTGTTGTCACCACAGCCAGATACTTCAGGTTTCAAATAAATATTGTATCTTATGTCCAACATTTTTCTTTTCTAGGCTCAGTAATCCACAGCCAGTACATGTCTAGCTTTCTTTTATTTTGTTTTATTGGTTCTCAACGTGCAGTAATGTACAAAAAATATGAAACCTCATTTAGAGTCATACATCTCTCATACTCTTCTCTGTTCATATTTTTATTATAGAAGCTGCTTAAGATTCACCTAATCATCACTTCTACGTGCAGTCCAGGGAACAATTCTACATCAGACTCTTTGCCATGGGTGGCACATAACACAGTAGTTAGTGTTACTCATTCACAGTGCTTGATTCTCCAGTTCACTTTTCACGTGGATTGTTTTCTGTGTGTAGTCTGTGTCCCCATAGGGATTCCAAAGGGCTTCAGTTGTTTTCTTACATTCCAAAGACATTTTGTGAGCAAACTGGAGATCATCCAAATTGCCCAAGGGTATATGTACCATGTGTGTGTACATCCAACAAATGGTTGATAACTCATCTGTGATACATTTGACTGCCCTTTTTCCACTAACTTCCAGTAAACAAAATCATTGGGCACTATGACCCTGAACTGAATTAAGCAGGTAATCAAATAGGTTCATAGGTTCATAGGTTCATACTAGGCTATCTGCCCAAGGGCATTTATAAGCCTAGCCCATAGTTATGTGGCTTTCGCCACCCCTTTAGTTTGAATAAAAACTATGCCTATCATTTTGCTGTGCCTCTGTCAAGCAGTGACACTGAAGTAATCCCTGGGGTATATCTGCAATCTCCCATCCGTTGGTCAAGATTCCTCTTGAACAAGGCCAGAGAGGTGCTCTGCCTCACATGTACCGGGATTTTGTTCCACAGCATAGGGAGTCTCTGGGTGATGAATAAATGAGTATATAGATGCCCAGAGCTTCAGACCCACAGCTGAATG
Source organism: Protopterus annectens (assembly GCF_019279795.1). Taxonomy (NCBI): domain Eukaryota; kingdom Metazoa; phylum Chordata; order Ceratodontiformes; family Protopteridae; genus Protopterus; species Protopterus annectens. The sequence goes on along the minus strand of NC_056737.1, from coordinate 808,182,806 downwards.
GGTGAACAGTAAAATGGTGAGGTCTCTGGATCCCCTTGCTGATATGAAGAAATATTATATGTCAGTTTATGATATTTAGAGAGCAGCATGCTTGTCCAAGAGAAACTTATATAGACCATATTTTGATGGTAGAAAGCCAAAATCTGTGTGTTTCAGGCAGCAAATATATAAGCTTTGGAAACAGACCATGGGGGAGGTATGAACCAAGGTTTCTCTTCCATCTTACATAAATAAGTATTAAGCCTCTTCAGTACCAGAAAAAAAGGAAGGACTATCTGATCCATAAGACACCTCATAAATTGCAAAAATCTTCTCAAATGGTGGAGCATTCATGGTGTAGCAAAAAAGAAATACTCACTAGTCAGACTCAGCAGAGAAACAATGACTTCAATACATTCAAACTCCTATAGCTAGAAAGGCAGACAGAGAGAAACAATGCATTCCTCCACTAATTTCCAGGAAGGTTATGTAGACATATGCCCTCATGTAGAAGGTGAGAGTGAGATGCTGATCACATACTCATGGCAAACAAAATGGTCCGAGCAGGTAGACAGGCGCACCCACAGGCAGTACTTAGAAGTGAGTTGCCTTTGCTGGAACTGGCACCAGTAAAAACTGGTACTACCAAACACTGTTATTTTTCTTTGTTCTGTCTTTTCACACCAGATGTTAGAATGTGGAAAGGTGTTATACTGCAACAGTGACATGAAAATTCCCAGTAGGTATGAAGGGGAGTGTACAGGTCTACTTAACCCTTCACTGATAACAAAGAATAATTTCAAGAGGAAATCAAATGACAGGCTGTCAAGATCCAAGATTAATTTCAAAGATATGGAACAGGGACTCAAGGGACTACTCCAGACAAAGTTTGTTAGAAGTATGTAATGTAAGGCAGTTCCCACAATGATGGTCACATTCCCAAGAACATGTGCCAGGGGGGTGTCTCTCTAGTCATGATCATGGCCACCTGCAGGTAATGAGTGAGAAGTCATCCCCTTGACAGAGGAAAACAGGAAAACTGATGAAGATTAGGAAGTCATTAAGGTAGACTTTGATCATGACCTGGCTACCCTCATTCTTCCTAACCTTTATCATCTCTGAGTCCTGTTTAGTCGTAATAGCCTGTCTGGCCATTTCCAGCTCTGATTATGACCATCAGCCTGCAATGACCAAGTTACTTCTCTGGCTTCTTAAGGTGATGCCTTTGCTAACTTGCTGGCACTTTTGGTATATCTTGACATGATGTTTGGTCAGAGGCAAAATATGCAACATCTGTGTTGACTTTTTGATAATGATTCAATGACTACAGGAGCCCTTGGAAGGTTTTTTTTTTTTGTTTGTTTTTTTGAAGACATTAAGTGGAGAACCTTTCAAATTATGCAAGTTAGAATAAGGTCAGACGTGTGAGAGTGGCTGAAAGAAACTGGATATCTTGTTGTTGGATATGCAACCTTATACTCACGTAATGTCCTGGTGTGGGTGGGAGGGGTTGTGTATGCTTTAGTGTAGCAGCTTAAGATGAAGAGCAGAACTAGCCATTGAGTTGATCATTGGAAAGAGAACATAACAGTCTGTCAACTCAGCCATGTTGAAATTCTGACAAGAATGTTAACATCAGCTCAAAACAATGTAGGACATTCAACAGCATCAAATATAATATGTGAATCACCACATAAATTAAACAAATTATTTATAGGTTCATAGTTAGTTACTAGGCAAATTCCCAGTTGCCCCCAAAGCACGCTCTGGTAAATTAACTTTCTCAAGGTTACACAGCAGTAACTGAAGCTTGTGGAATCAAACCCTGTACCTTAGAAACTACATCACAGACAGGAAAACCATCTGCACCAAACACTAGACTAAAATTAAAGACATGGGGCTTCTCATACAAAGCATCCTGGTTTTCTCGCATCAAGTGTCCAAAAACTCATTGATAAACATGTTGAGTCTTGTTTCATCAAGCTCTGTCATGACTAAGGGGAAACAGCGTCTTACACAAAGATCCTAATTCTCTATATAGAGACTAAACTGTTCCTCTTTCTCTATGATAGCATGATGTTTGAGGTAAAATATATAAGTGGCAGGAGCAGGAGGGGTGCAGTCCCCCAAATGGTGGTTGCAGAGTTTTGGCTCCCCTATAAACACTGAATTTTAATCATTTTCTATTGACAGTAAGATGAGATGTGGCATCTTGATGAGTAGTAAACAAGTTAAACTCAATAATCTAGCACTCAATGAGTTTGCCATCACAATTATGAACATTATGAACCAAACCCAAACATTATATACACACCAACTGAAGAGTCAAGCCTAGGAAAAATTAATCTCTGGAATAGTAATACAAAAGTCTGGAACGAGTACCGTTTTACAAGTTTATGAAATTACATTCAAATTTAACTTTTAAGAGGTTTTGTGAGGTGACAAATCTCAAACACCTTCCATGCAAGAAACTGTAGCCATGCAGGAAATTATAGCCATGCGCCCTTTACAGTTTGCTACACCACACAGAAAGGGGATTTCCCTTTTTATCTATACCAGTAACCTCATTCAGAGCTCTATTTGCAGCCATACTTGATTTTTACTGGTGCACTTCATGCATTAAAATTATTCTCTAAAAATATACCATAATGTTATGGATAGGCGGCAGTCTGGCATGACCCTTGCCAGATAGTAAATCCAGAGCATGTTTGCTCTCATTTGGAAAAGACCCCTGAATTTAACATTCTAAACTCATAATCTTAATATTACTTTTAAATGCCTTTGGCTTTCCTTAAAAATGTCATGGAGATGTCAAGTCCCACATATATTTATATGTATGATTATATTATGAATGTTTAACATGTTAAATGGCAGACACATGATCGACCAAAACATGACAAAAATATATTTCATTGACAAAACAACATAAAAACAATAGACTAAGAAAAGAAGTAAATTTCCTTTTCCAGTCTACAAATCATAACCCTGCCAAACCATTCCGACCAGACTTGTCTGAAGAGTATTAGTATTATGGAGTGGGTTCTTCTAAGTTAAAATGCATGAGCAAGATTAGGGGTAGGGACTGGGTTAGGGTTATCATGGATTACTAAGGTGGGTAGGGAGAGTTCTCTACTTAAAGAAACCCTTTCTCTAACACTACCACTACACAAGACACTCACCAAGCAAACATGGGATTGGGAGGGTGGTCTAATGGTTAAGGTGCTTGCCTTACAAGCACAAGGTGCAGGGTTTGAGTCTCACAAGGGATAACTGGCAAGGCTTAAAATGGCTCGCAAGGGCAATTAGCCTCATATGAGCATACACAGACAGCGCTAAATCTATCCCCTTAACCAACCCTTATTCTAACTATAATGTACAAACATTCATATAAAATCTTAGCATTTTCTCTTCCCTAATCTTTACTCTAAGCCTATTGCAAACACACTTACAAACATGTTAAACTTATGTCATTACCTGTCTTCTACTCTTACCCTACCTGCACACACAGTCGCACACACACTCATACCCCAAATACACAATCACTTAATTTTGCTAACAAAACACACAATCGACTTAAATGGCAATCACTCAATCTGACGTTCACTAAAACTAAATTGCACTACAGTTTGTCGACCGAACAAGCATAGAAACGTTTGACCAAATGTAGTGCAACCATATCTATATATAAAGAGACAGATGGATAGATAGATAGATAGATAGATAGATAGATAGATAGATAGATAGATAGATAGATAGATAGATAGATAGTGGATGTGAAAAAAGAGAGAATGCACAAATGAGTGAATGCTCATTTCAGTGAATCACATATGGATGAATTTAGTTTTATATGATGTAGGTAACTAAGCAGGAGTGTGCAGGAAAATTAATGTGTGAATGAAAAAGTGGTGGTTGGTTGTGAAGATGTGCTAGACTGTATTATAACAGTTGCTGTGAATACGTAGGTGTTCAAGGTAGGAGTTAGGTAAGGGGATGCATACCTCTCAACTATCCAGATTTTCACAGAATGCCCAGATTTTTCCCTCATATTTTTGGTCGTTTCTCATAAAATTGTGTTTTTCTGTCAAATCACTGGTAAATCATTGAGGACTAAAGTCAGAAAATAATGGCAGAGATTTGAGTTTGAGACTTTATGTCCTTCAGAAAATTCATGCTAATGCAAAATTTGTTATTCTATTAACTTTAAGTTTGTTAAGAGTAATATTTAAAAATTGTCCCTATTTTGGGGCCTTTGTCTCCCCATTATTTATGGCTTCACCCAGATTTTTTGTTCTAAGAGGTTGAGAGGTATAAGTCAGTGCTGTGCATGTTTTGTGTCATCTGTATTCTGTGTCCTTTTTCCTGTATAGTGATACTGTTAGGAAAAGGGGTTTTGGTAATGTAATCTGTAGGGTTAGTATTAGGGGCAGGCATAGGCTTAGGGTTACAATTAGGATTAGCACACATAAGTAAGATAGTGGAGTGGATTCTGAGATTAATCACCACTGGTTTTATAGCTAATGAGAATAATAAGGGGGGCAAAGAGCATTTGTCCTTGACCCCATTAAAGATATGAAGAGGTTTAGATAGATATAGGACTAGTCAGACTACAGCTACCAATCCTTGATATACTGCCTGGTGTCTATCAATGAGGGTTGAAAACCATAGACTATCAGATGTTGGAAAAGATAACACCAGCTGACATTAATGAAAGCCTTCTCTGCATCTTTTGACAGTATAGCATATGATAGATGAGAGACAGATCCCATTTTGAGTCATAATGCTGCCCTTAAGACATTATACCACAATGTTTTTCCTTTTTAAAAATCCCAGTTGGTCTGGGTCCACCAGAGAGGGAATAAGTACAGAAAGGTGAATCACCCAAAGAATCATATAGATTTTACTATCTCCATTTAATAGAGATATTTGGCAATATTTGCTGGATCTGTGAAGCCTTTCCCTGGTTTTAAGAAAGGAAGTATGACTGACTGTTTCTAGAATGGTGGAATATTATGTGCCTTAGAAGCTTTCCTGGATGCACATACAAAAAGATCTATTGCCTGAGGTGACAGGGATCTATGCAGTTCTGAAGAAAGTCCATCCATCCCTGGTGTTTTACTTGGGCTGAGTTTTTTTATGGTTTTGAGAATCTCCTCCTTAGAAGTAGGTGCTTCCTGAGATGCAACTTGTTGCTCCATTAAGTGGGATAAATGGAGAGTGGAGATCTTTGGCTCAACAGTTCAAGGATTAGGAATATGATTTGCCTCCATCTTGGCATATAAGGATTAATAATAGTCTTTAAAAATATCAAGGGAATCCTCTATGATCAGGTATTGAGATCATCATTTTTTGATACATGGGATAGTTTGTCTAGGCCAGGTTTCTGCATTTTCTAGCCAATCTGGCATGTACCTGAGATGATACTTTATAATACTGGAGATCCAAGTTGTCAAGGGGTATTTCTGCATTTTTGGTTTAAAATATCTTGTATTTGAGATTTGATGAGTTGCCCTTTTTAGTGTCGTTAGGGCATTTTAAATGAGGTTTGGTTCATATAAAATTTTGACCCCCTAGATAGCTGTGAATGCAATGATTTTCAGAGTGCTGGTCCAGGACCTTAAGTGAGAGTGCAGATACCCTTTATATGCATCCCATAGGTGAGATGTATTGCAGTTATCCCCCATGTTTTTTCAGATAGTCTTGTGTAAGCTCAGTGAGTTTGTGCTTAAACTCAGGATGCCTAATATAATAAGGCATTAATTTCAATAAGGAGGTGGCAGTAGAGCCCTACTACTATACTGGCATAAAAGCACCTCATGATCAGAGTAGGGACAGGATAGGGAACAATTTTAAAGAACCAATAACTCCTGTCTACCAGACTCCTAGCTATTCTGGTGGAGACACCATATTGTGAAGAGTGATGACTATAGATTATGGGGGAGGTGGTGGTAGTGTCAAAACTCAAATCAAACAAGTACATTTTCTGAGCCCAAGTCTTTAAAAGTTTTATGGTAGGTAAAAGTTTAAATGATTTTATTGACATGGTATCAGAGGGAGTGAGGATGCAATTAAATTAATCCATGAAAATGAATGCCACTCTAATTCTGTCTTGCACATAACAATGCAATTGTCTAGGTAGTTCTGCCACTAATGTCGGATGCTAGTCAGTGTTATAAGTCTCCCTCTTAGTCGCAGGACTATGTCCACTAATTCTCCCCTCGAGAGAAGTAAGTATCCAATGCATATAGAACAATCTCTCATCCAGCTTTAATGGAAATGCTGCACATTCACAGACTCCCCACATAAGTATTGTTCCATGTTCATCAAATTTTTCTGTTGTGGGGGGCTGCACCCCCCCTGCCCCCTGCTAATTATATATACTACCTCTGAGGTCATACTAAATTGGTGAAAGGGCAGGTTCTGTTAAAGCTAAGTTACCGATAAGGTACTAGTAAATCACAGTCACTTTATTTTGGCCAACTATTGCCATTCAATGACTTTATTTTTGATGACATCCCTGTTCATTAAAAGTGATGTTCATTGGCTAATGTTTGATGTACAGCTGTTTGATTTAATATTTTTTTGATCAATGAACATAGACCCCACAAGAACTTATAGTATGACCTATATCCCTAAAGATATTTAACTTTGAATGTTCCTACATCAAGAATTAAATCCTTAGCTTTAAGGTAAATTTTAATTTAGCTATAAATTGTTTTAGTTAATAATTCAGAGAGTGGCCAAGCCAAAGCACTTATATATATATTCATTTGTATTTATTTTACAATTTGATACCTGGTTGAGTGAGCTGGTCTGTTGCTCCTTTTCGGACACAACATGGGTACAAAAGTACAAAATGAATTAGGACAAAGTAAAAATAGTAGTAGTAACACAAGTAGACATACATAGCATTAAAATGTACATTAGATTGATCATGAACAAACACTTTATATATTTGTATTATCTGCAAAATACTTTGCAGGAAATTGAAAGATACAGTAATACAGAAAAACATGAGGGCGGGGGTTAAAAGAACATTTAAAAGGTTCAAAACTGTATAGTGTACAATAACAGAGTAATTAATGCCTGAGAGTATAGGAAGCAAGTGCACTTGATATACGGTACTGTATAGATATCTGAAAGTGCAACAGTCAATGCGTGCTTCTGCACACTGGCATGGTAAAAAAGAAACTTACACAATAAGAACACATCCGTGAGCATGTCCTAAAACATAAATAAAACCAGGTTGACTTTCACAATATAATTTAATGAATTAAAACATAACTTAAAAAAATCACTATCCAAGGAAGGTAAAGTCACAAGAACCCCAACTGAATAAATGCTTGCATTCCAAAAGTAAATATTTTTATTATAAATAAATATAAATCTTTAATCTTATGAAGTCAATTTGCTTTATTTTTGGTATGAAAGTGCTTATTAAACTGTGTGACTTTACCTCCCTTTGCTGGCAATTTTTTATGTTTGGTATCTTTTAATTCACCTGTTTGGACAAACATGTGGTTACTGAATTAAAACAAATTTTAGTCCAAAAATCTGGTTAAGTGCTTTTGTCCTTATTGCATTGAAAGCACAGACTCCAAAACAACCTATCCAATTCTGGGATAAGATTCAAGCTATGGCAGGTTCTGATTTAGGTTTTACCAGCATACTTACTAAAAAAGAAAGAATGCCTAATTAAAATCTTTCTCATATGGTCCTCAGACCACAAACAAACTCTTATTCTGCTGCTATTATCAGTGTTAATGCTGGTCCTCAGGTATTGCCAGCATCTGTATGGATCAGCTCTTCAAAACTGGAAAACAAACCACGTACTGAACTGAACTTCCATTAACAAGGAGCATTAGCTGTCCAAGGCTGACGAAGCAGAACACAAACTGAATTGGATCTCCACTAACAAGCAGTACCAGCTCTCCAAGGTTGGAAAACAAAACAAAAACTGAACTGGATCTTCATGAAAAAACAGCATCAGCTCTTCAAGTCTGGAAAACAGAACACAAACTGATCTGGATCTCCATTAACAAGCAGCATTAGCTTTCAAAGACTGGAAAACAGAACACAAACTTTAATGGATCTCCATTAACAAGCAGCATTAGCTTTCAAAGACTGGAAAACAGAACACAAACTGAAATGGATCTCCATTAACAAGATGAAGTGTCCAAACTGGTCTGACAAGATTAACAGTTCTCCCCACTTGAGGAATGCAACTTACTGCTTGGATACCATTTACATTTAATTAGACAGTGCTATCTTATATCCCAATCCCTCCTAAACCTTCTTAAGCCTTCTAAAGATTTTACATGTCCTAGTTATTGTGTTTCTGGCATTTTTTTGTCTTGTGACCAGTTTAGCTCATTGCACTGATTTTTGACTGACCAATCCATGTTCTGGAGCCAGGGGTTGTAAGGAGAATTGTTTTGCTTTATGCCATCATAGTCATGAACATTTTATTTGCAACAATACAATCTGCAGGTTGTTGTTATGGGCCTAACTATTGTATGGGATTTACCTGATGGAGTGATGGTGTACAGACTTATCACTATATGTCAATTGATTTTGTGCATCTGTTGTTCCACATGACCTCACTTTGCTGTTAAAATTCAATATCAAATGTTATCTTTATATGAAAAAGTAATACGGAATATTAAGTTGGAAAAATGCTAATCACCATTGTTCAGTGGTAGCAGGATTTTGCCTCTCCCCATACACAATCCATGTAAATTACAACACTTTAAAACAATTTATGCTTAGTTGAAGGATGAATTGAGAAACAAGCATTTCAGTCCACCAGTGTCAGCAAGTTTAGGCACCTCAATGATGAAAAGAGGCAATGTAACCTACAAATGTGGTAGTACCAAACACAGCTTTTTTAGTGTCCTTAATCATCAGTGTACCAGAAGAGACATTTTATTCAGGCAATTTATTGTAGGGTCCCTCAAACATTATGAAATATTATGTGATGTTACTGATACTGTTGACTAATTTCTCTTGGAGATGAAGGACCCCCTTAATGATAAGGGGTTACACTGGGCTCCCTACTGCAGCAGTTGGAGGTGAATGAATAGGAAGTTGATGACTGAAAGGGTGGTTGCCAGTGGTACATATAGCTGGGAGGAAACTATGTTAAACTTTATACAGTACTTTCCTAAGGAGATTGGTGTGTGTGTGTCCAGCAGGCTCTCTTTCTTTTTCAATTATACTCTTCCTTTCTGTTAGAAAAGCATACAAGTTAGATTTCTCCTTGAACCACCATTCTGATCAATCATACTAAACGGAACAGCAGTGGAAAAAGAATTTTCCAGAATTTGAATATCAACATACTAACATGCATTTTACATCTTGGTAACCACAGAAGTCTTGGAAAAGTATAGTTGTCACTGCTGGAGATACCTTGACCTTACTGTTTTTGCCTATACCTGTATTGCATATTTAGTGCAATAATATGTCAGTTAGTATTTATATAAGAAAGATCAATGTTGCTTGAAAGGTTTGTGCCTTGGATCCCCACCATTTGTTGCTTCTCTTCTGTACCATAGATATACAGTAACTTGGGAAAACAGTTTACAATAGTAAATGCCATACTGGAAGGTTACGCATTACATTCATGAATCACGCTGGTGATAGGAGTCTTACAGTGTGTCAGTGATGCCTAAAACTGATAATGCAGAGGATCTCAGGAATTATAGCAATAAACCACATAAGGGTATGGTTTATGCTGGTATTTATTCATCCCTGGTATGGTTTGGTCCTGAAGAAAGAGCCCACGATATCCACATATGATGCATGAGTGAATACAAATATAACCTATACCTTAGTGTGCACTGGTGCTATTGTTTCATTATTTATAGTAATCTTTTATGGTTCTGTTTCATTACATTTTTTTTTACTTTTTAGATACCCACAATGGTTGCATGACATGTGATTATTGTACTCTTGTCCAACACTCAAAACAGCAAACAGGAAAGGGTACCTTTGGACTTCTAAACACAAAAATCAAAATTTGATATAACTATTCCAAAGTATCAGGAGGGAGTCGCCTCTCTACAGCTCCACATACTAGTTAATTGAGTATTACCTGTGAAATTGCTACACCTTAGAGTACTAGGAATTCTCAAAGATACTACTTGGAGAATAACAGATGTGTTGTACCTTTAAGAAACATTTCTAAAGACCTGAACATGCAGTATAAATAGCAGGCATGTGCTATCTTCAGTGCCAATTTGTAAGTACAGCCAGAGAGTGAACATCTATGCATGAGACAACTAGTTTGTATATATGTTTATGTTTGTATATAATAAAGTTGCTTGAACAGAACCCATAATGTTCGTCTACTTCATGCTGACTAGACGAGCGACACTACTATTCCATAATTAGTATACAGAAGATAAAGTTGCACTTTCTTTTCATACTTTTGAAATGTGAACAAGGGTACAGCAATCTTATGTCAAGTATACAAGTGTAGTTTGCACTTTCAAAATGTTTACATTGATTGCACTTTATTTTCTTTTTAGATATACATGGAAATCTTGTTAGTGTAGCTTTGTGTACTTAATATGAACAAGTGTTTTACATAGCAGCACATATGCCACTTAGCAGGAACATACAAATGGTGATCAGTTAAGAGACATGGATTTGTTTAGCACACATTTACCACATCTCGTTCCATGAATAAAGACTACTTATGGCAGAGAAGTGGTGACACCCAATCAGATCTGTTGCTTTTATATGACCCTTTGCATAATACCGAGTTTTTAATACTATTAAACTGAAAAGCATGGGATACGTGCACATTAAAATGATAAAGTATGCACTGTAACCATATGATCATAACATCTTCATGAGGAGAGTATTTCATGGAGAGCAAAAGAAATTCCATGAGCACATTCAGAGACTTCTGACAATAAATAAGGAAGACTACATCCACTTCAGAAGGACAGGCTGCCACTCTGCTTCCGCTGTACAAAACTGACATAGAAATGTTGCCAGGAACATCAGCGATTTCAATATGTATGTTTAACATTATGCTGGTAAATATATACAAAGTGATTTTTATCTTATATATAATGATTTTACTTTTACATCTGACAGCATAGTTCTTCTTTACCAGATTTGCTAGCATTTTGTAAACGTATGCTATATTATACACTTTTTGATTTTTGTTTCATACATAGCTTTTCTGATTTTTTTGTCTGATTACTGATCTGAACCTGGACTTCAGTCTTGGAATTGGGAATAAGACTATAAGCAGGTAATCAGTTTCAGCTTAAAGTCTTGGGTTTGATTACCTCAGCCTCCTTTTGTCTGAAGTGGGACTATGAGCAGGACACTTAACAGTACTTCTGGGGTGCCCCTAAAAAAAGTGCTAATGCTTAATGGGTTCCCCTGGTTAGTAAATGAATTGAACAAAAAAAATGATAAATTAATGACAAATGATTGTCTTCTCTGGGGAAAGTATTAGAAGGCCTTTAGATATTCATATAAAATCATTTATATGAACAATCATAACAACACCAAAGTGGCAGCTTTCCAATACTGCACTGAAATGCATGAGAAAAACATGTTGGGGCTTTTATATACTTAGTTCCTTCAGTGTAACAAATTCCATCAAAGATAATAGCTTTTGATGCCATGTTCCTTCTCACTTTCTCTACTGTAAACCATAAACATGAGGGGACATCTTTTAAATAATATATGCAGCAAATCTACATGGTGACATTTCTTAAAATGATAACATTATTTTACTGACATATAATTTTGTTATCCTACGATCTTATTATCACTGAAATGCTGATTTATTCTTTGCAAGTGATTTATAGGGTGCTGCTATACAAAGAAAAAATAGTATACAAACAAAGAGATATATCTAGCTTAATATCAGAAAAAAGTCATAAAATAATAATCCATCTAAGCACTGTTTTGTGGTAGACAACAGTTTGATTAATATTTGTTTGTGTGCTTGCATCTTTATAAGTGTGTGTGTGTGTGTGTGTGTGTGTGTGTGTGTGTGTGTGTGCGTCTATGAAATAATGGAGAACTATTGTTGCTATTATTTGTCTCTAAATTCAGATATAACTATAAGAATAAATCAGTTTGCTTACACTATGCCTAGGTGAAAATGGTTTAAAATAGTTTGCCCAGGTGATATAACAATGGCTGACAGCCTCAGGGAATAGGTTTTCAGTTTACACCTGCCGGTAAGGTGTAGTCAGGCATTTGGTATGCATGGCAGGCTCTGAGGAGGTTAGACATTTGCTTGCCTAGGCAACTGCAGCTATGTGAACACAGACAATCAGCTATCTAATCTAAACACTGTACAAGCCAGTAGAACAGGAAATTTTCAGTTAGGAACAAGCATTAATAAGCATTCAAATAATGCATAACACAGCCAGTCAAATGTTCTGCGTCTGCACTTCTCCAGCAATGTTTATACAAAATGCAACCTCAGCAACTGAATTGCTTAGCATTATAGGTCATTTAATTGTCCTTGAAGCACACTAAAGCAATGCAGCAAGAATTTTGCTATGCAAGTAATCTCCCTGACTGTACTAAAAATTGTGAGGTACAGAATATCTGTAGCACCTGAAGCCTTTCAGTTAATGTGCTCTTTCTATAAATTTTAGATGTCATTAATATGTCAGTTACTGTATAAAATGACATAGACCCAAAGAACAGAAACCCAACGCTTCATTACTCTTTCTTGGGATGTTGTGTTGTCATAGGACAAGACAGCAAATGGTGATTTTATAAACCACATTATAGTGCATGAAGGAGCACTAAAGATGGCAGCAGAGAGGAAACACTGATAACTAAAATTCTTCTTGGAGTAATAACACCCAGCAGATGGGATGGTATTCAAAAAACTATAGTCCTCTGAAATATTCTGATGTTACTTTTTATATAAAACTAGCTAAAGAGGGGCAGTGGAAATGATTCAAGAATCTGGGACTTTGCTGCCTTAGATTGAGGTAGAAACAAAAATAACCCTAGAGGGATGTATACAACAGAAGAAAATAAGTCTATTAAAAAAATGGCAAAACAAACTGGATGTATAAAACATAACATCTCCAAATTAGTGATGTTACTGGAAGAATCTGGGACAAATCCAAAAAAAATTCAGATAAAACTGCAGACATCTGAAGTACTTTGTAAAATTAAGAAGGTATAATAATAAAATTATTCCCTCTTAGTCTCTCAATAGATGTGGTGGATCAGGGGGATGCTTTGAATCACCACTTCCTCTGTGGTCCTGCTGAGGACAGTATTCACATTGGTGCATTCCTTCCTGATTAGCAGACCTCAGAGAGGAATGCCAGAAGTTATATTCCGAAAACATGCATCTGGAGCATTTCTCCCGGACCTCCGCTGAAAACAGGCTCTGTTGAACCTAGTTGGACTATCCCGGTCAACAAATGTTAAATAAATAAATAAAAAATAAATAAAAAGTGAACTAAAGTTCATTTTGTCTGCCATGTCAAGGTACTACATGGATCAGCTAAGCCGCGTAATTAGTCATCATTATACATGTAGCTAGAAGGTGTCACATGATACAGAATGCAGTCTTACTAACATACCCATCATAATCACATCTGACGCTGTTGCTGTGAATAGTGGCTTAACTAAGATCCATGCTTTGAGTCAGTAAACTGAGATTAAACTAAATAAAAATTGGGGTTTTGGTTGAGCAATGCATCAATGCAGCCTGCATGAATTGTTTACTTCTCATTTGTCTCCCAAAACCTTTTTCTACAGCCTTCTGGTTAGATTTGTCTTGCAGTGGTACCTGACAAGAAGACTCTATATTATAACAGCGAATGATCAAAAGATCAAACGCTGTTATATCAAACCCTTAAAGTCAAAAACTAAAATGAGCAAACAACCAGAACAGTGACTTCTTTCCTAGGGAAAGAAATCGCTGTTCCCAAAACAAATATATAATAATAATAAAACACACTAAACACTATTTTAAGTGGAGGGCTTTGCCCCCCCCACTTACCCCCATGTGGGGGCTGTGCCCCTCACACACCCCCTAATTAAATATACCAACTCCAAGATCGCACTACAGTGGAGGAGACAGCACAACCCAGACAGCCAGCACAGTGATTTCTTTCCCTGGGAAAAGAAATCGCTGTTCTGGTTGTTCACTCTTTTTAGTTTTCGACTTTAAGGGGTCAATCTTTTGATCGTTTGCTGTTATAAAGTAGACCCGACAAGAAGATTTCACAGAAGGATCAGGCATTAGCAGGATTCAAATTGTCTTTTTATCATCTGAAGAACATTTCTATGATGAAGTATTCGATTTCTGTACAGACTCACACAGATTTGTTTTATGCTTTTTTGTTCTCCACACATTGACTGCTGCAGTAGTGTTGTACTTTGCTGCAGTTAATAGTCAATCTGAAATAATTTTAGCAAGTTTCCAAGTATTAATTGTGGAAATTAAATATTCTGTATTAATCTTTAACTCTGGTCTCTCTATTGGCTTATGGTTCACAGGTTCATAGGTATTTACTAGGCTAACAACCACAAGAGCCTTTTTAAGCCCAGCCATGCATCCCCAAATCTGTGACAAGTTCTGATACCCTTGATAAGTGTAAACATGGGCCTGGGAGATGAACCATTTACAGGTTACCTGTCTGCATCAGAGACATAGGTGCCAAACCAGGGATGGATTCCTGGTTTCCCATTCAATTGTTCAAGTTGCACTTGAACTGGATTAAGGAGGCACTCTGCTTCACATGGATGGGAAGCCTGTTCCATAGATGGGGTAGTCTCTGGGATACATACCTATCTCTCCAGCAGGTCCTATTTATATGACAGGCAAGGTTTAAGTCCTTAGAATGGGTAATTATGGTACTGTTTGTTTTGTGGACATGGAGGAGGTCCATTAGAGTGGGGTCTGACAATGCCCTGTATGCCAGGCATAGATCTCCCCCTCAAAAGGCTGTAGAAGACAGAATACAGGGATAGGGCTTTGAGGTGGTCTGCAGAGGACATATTACTTATGTCCTGTATTCTTTTAGTGAGGAACCTCTGAGGACGTTCCAGTTGTTGGATATGCCTGATTAGGGACATACCAAAGGGGGCATTGTACTCAATGATAGGTCTGATGAATGCCGAATACAGTGGAACAATGACTCCCTTGGACTTAGATGCCATACCTTTGTTTATAATTTACGCAACATAGAATGATTTCCTCACCACTGTAGACACATGATGATCAAAGGCTTGATTACTAACTATGTGTGTCCCTAAGACCCTGACTATTGGGTCAACTCTAAGGGGTGTGTTGTCAATATGATAGTTACCAAGGATGGATGACTTCCCAAAAGATAAAGTTATGCATTTCTTGGCATTTAGTTTTAGTCCATGATTCTAACACTAGTTGTTTGTCTGTGTCAGCCCCTCCTGGAGAACATTTGTGTCAGTGTGAGATTCAATGACAGCTCCTAATTTGTAATCATCTGCAAATTTAGTCAGCCAGAGACCACTGACATTGGCCTTGACTTCTGAGAAGTAAATGCCAAAAAGGAGTGGTCCAAGGACTGATCCGTGGGGGACTCCACTTGTGACTGGCCTCAGTATAGGTGGCTCACCAATTCTAACTTCATGGGTCCTGTCTGTGAGCCATTTGGCTATCCACCGGGTGATGTATTGGTTTGTACCTAATCTCTTGAGTTTGTCAACAATGCCCGAGTAGGGTATTGTGTCAAATGCCTGGGCCAGGTCAAGGTAGGCAGTGTGAATGATTTTTGACCTCATCCATTGCTTCGGTGACCTTCTCAAAGAAATCCACCAGGTTGACAAGGCATGATCTGCCCTTGACAAAACAAAACTAGGTTGAGTCCAGGGTCTGGAGGTTTACTATATCTCTAGTGATCATCCCCATAATAATTCTTTCCATGGCTTTACATATAAGACTAGTGAAATAAACAAAACAGCTTCAGAAAGCAGTCAGGTAATGAGAAAGTGCATAAAGCGCTTTTCTTTTAACGACATAAACTTCTTCAGATGCATAAATACAAAAACATAAACTTTTACTTAAATAAAATTACCAGGAAGTGCTTTAGCCAATCAGCGCAAACACTGTAATGACTTTGGCTAAAGAAATTAACTCTTCGTGTTCTTACACTAAATATAACAATACAATTTGACCATTTATAAGCAAAAATGATCGAGGCTACAATTTTTAAAATGCATCTACAGTTATAAGCTATAGATGCCAGATCATAAAATAATAAAATTGTGCAATAAATAAAAATAATAATACATGCAAATAATTGCTTACAGCTACCCTTACCGTGAAATTCAAAGTATGTACATATAAAATGCATATAAGAATATTAAATATGTTCTAGATTAAAGATATGTGTTCGATTAGATGTGTTCTTAAATTGAAAAGTTTAACTAGATGATAGTATGTGCTTTTTAGTCTTGCTATTAATTTTGCATTCCTGAGAATGTTGATTTCATTAATAGTTAATCCCAGTGAATGACATAGCATGTATATTAGATTCAAGCTCATTTTTAGTGCTTATACTTATGGTTACTCAAGTTTATGTATGAGTAACCTGGCGAGTATTTCCTGTATTATTTATAAGCACTGTAGCTGCGCCTTTAATGTACATTCACACTTCTATCATTTCAAGTTAACCAATTAGGTCAGTTAGTGTCGTAATGCAGGTACATGTCTTTATTGGTATAATATAAACTAGCATTCATATATATAACTTCAGCAGTTTAATAAGGTAGTGTGTTTGAATAGTAACACTGTCCTATTATAAATAAGTAGTGGAAACTTAATATGTTTTTACATTTGAATAGATTTACTATTCTTATATGCATTTTATATGTACATACTTTAAATTACATGGTAAGGGTAGCTGTAAGCTCTTTGTATGTATTATTACTTTTATTTATTACACAATTTTATTACTTTATGACCTGGCATCTATATCTTATAACTGTATATGCACTTTAAAAATTGTAGCCTCGATCGTTTTTGCTTATAAATGGTCGAATTGTATTGTTATATTTAGTGTAAGAACACGAAGAGTTAATTTCTTTAGCCGATGTCATTACAGCGTATGTGCTGATTGGCTAAAGCACTTCCTGGTTATTTTATTTAAGTAAAAGTTTATGTTTTTGTATTTATGCATCTGAAGAAGTTTATGTCATTCAACGAAAAGCGCTTTATGCACTTTCTCACTACCTGACTGTTTTCTGAAGCCGTTTATTTTATTTGAGTAGTTTTTTTGTGTTTTGCAATATAAGACTAGTGAGACATATGGGTCTGTAGTTTCCTGGGTGTGTAGTTGGCCCACCTTTGTGCAGAGGGATGAGTGTTGCCCTTCTCCATTCATGAGGCACAAAGCCTGTTTGGAGGCTACAGTTAAATAGTAATTCCAGAGGCCCTGATAGATCATGTTTCATACTGTTTTTAGAAGGCATCCTAGGATATTGTCTGGGCCCACTGATGCAGTGTTCTTGGTCTTAACGAGAGCATTAAGGACCTGTTCCCTAGTGATAGTAGGGGGAGTTATATTTGATAATATTTCCTGAGGGAAGGTTGAGGGGGAGAGAGGAGTAAAGCTGGAGCTGAATTTATTAGCCAGGAGGTTTGCTATATCTCCTGTCTCAATATAGGTGGCTCCATTTACAATGAGCTCTGCACACAATTGTGAATTGCCTTTGAGGTTGCGGACTTAGCTAAAGAATGCTTTGTGGTTATCCTTGGCCTGGGAGGCCAAACTTACCTCAGATTTGGCTTTGGTAGACTTTATTTGTCCTCTGAGTTGTTTGTTTAGTTTAATGAGACTGCTTTTATCCTGCTGGGTGCTGCACCTCCTAATTTTTGCCATGATTTTCTTCCTCCTGTTATACATCCGATTGATTTTGTGATTCCACCAGAGTGGCTTGTTTTTTTATTTAGTTCTGTACTTCTTCCTGGTGG
The DNA here is from genome assembly GCF_019279795.1 of Protopterus annectens. Lineage (NCBI taxonomy): Eukaryota > Metazoa > Chordata > Ceratodontiformes > Protopteridae > Protopterus > Protopterus annectens. The sequence goes on along the minus strand of NC_056737.1, from coordinate 808,164,862 downwards.
GGTACAGCTGCCTCTATGCAGCTATTAACATGCTTGTACAGGGTTTCTGTGAACAGTTCTGCATAGGCAGAAGTTTTCTCAGGGTTTATAGGGTCTTGAAATTTTTCCAGGTTCTCACTTAATAGCAGGAAGTTAGCCTTAGAAAAGTTCCTGAATATTCCCGGTTTAGCTGGGGGTCCAGGTTTTATTTTTACTTCAAAGGAGACCATTTTGTGGTCTGACCTTACCAGGAAAGGCATTACAGTAGGGGGTGTGCAGCACTCTCCCATATTAGTGAGGAACATTGTTCAGATCATCTCTGAACAATTACCTACAAGGTGTATCTTAACCACACAGATTGCTTGAAACATCACATTTAACTTTACTACCTGTTTTTTCATCTCAGCTTCTCCAGAAAATGACTGATGGATATTGCCAGACTGAAGATTCACATTTCTAGTGCTGGGTCATTTGCATATATAGGCAAAATTGTGTATAAATCTACCTTACTCTGTAAGATACTGATCGAGCAATTCACTTTTTGCAACCCATCTTAAAACCTTTTTAAGAACCTATTGGGCTAACAAGCACACTTCAGCTTCTTAAATTTTAGTAGTTAAGTGTTATTTTATGGTTTTGTTTTATAGGTTCATAGGGAAGTACTAGGTTATCTGCACTTGTGGGTCATTTTAAGCTTAGCTAGTTTCCCTTTTAATTTTTGAATTAAGCTATCCCATTTGTTATTAGATTGGCCTAACCCATCCCATGGTTGGTAATTATATATTACTCCTCGTCAGAATAACTGCAATCATACCATAGATATTTTAAGGGAACCCATGCATGGGAAAAAGAATTTAGGAGCTTCCCATGTCCATTAGTAGTATGGGGGGCAGTCCTGGAGTAAATGTTATGCTTCCCATCCATAGATCCAAGTTGCGCTTGAATATGGACAGGTACATGTTTTCTTTTACTTGGATGCAGTGTCTGTTCTGCGAGATATACCTGACCCTCCAAACCATTCTATTGATGTTGTGTAAGTGGCTTAGATCCCTAGACTGAGTGTTTTTATGATATTTGACTTGCTAATGTGCTGTAAATCTATTAGTACTGGGTCAGAGGATGCCTTGTATGCCAGACACAGGTCACCTTGTAGCAGTCTGTGGGATACTGCGTATAGTGACAGGGCTTTGAGTGGGTTAATGTAGGACATGTTGTTTAGGCCTTGTATCTTTTTGGTATGTATCTCTGTGGACATTGCAGTTGTTGCATGTGTCTCGACAGATGCATGCCAAATGGGGATTGATAGTCAATGACTGGCCTAGCAAGAGCTGAGTAAAGGGGGACAATGATATCCTTTGATCTGGAAACCATCCTTTTTTTATAAGCTGTGCATTACAGAAGAACATTCTTACAGCAATGGACTCATGTTGGTCAAAAGTTAGGTCACTGTCTACACAAGTTCCGAAATCCACATTTTTTGGCATTTTAATTTCAGGCTATGATTTTGCACCAGTTATTTATTTAGGACAAACCTTCTCGAGAATGACTAAGTCATTTGGAGGATTCAGTGATTGCTACTAGCTTGCATTCATCTGCAGACTTAGTAATTCAGAGCCATTTAGTATTGGCTTTTATTTCAGAGAATTGGATGACAAAACAGGAGAGATCCCAGCACAGAACCTGGGGGACTCCACTAGTGACTGGTCTCTTTGTGGAGGTAACATAACCTGTTTTGATTTCCTGCATCCTATCTGTGAGCCAGTGGGCAATCCAGTTAGTGACATAGTGGTTTACTCCCAGTTTATTTAGCTTTTCTACTACGCACGAGTGTGGGTTGTGTCAGAAGCTTTAGTTAGGTCAATGTATGCAGTGCATACTGTTTTACCTTTATCCATTGCTTTGGTGACCTTTTCAAAAACATCCACCATATTCAGCAAGCATGATCTTTCCTTGATAAATCCAAACTGAGACAGGTCCAGTGTTTGGAGGGTCCCTATGTCCTTATTGATTAGTTCCATGATAAGTCTTTCCATGGCTTTGCATATGAGGCTGGTCAGACTTATGGATCTGTAATTGCCTAATTCTGTGAAAGGTCCTCCCTTATACAGGGGAATGACTATACCTGTTCTCCATTCACTTGGTACAAAACCTGTATGGAGGCACAGGTTGAACAGTGTTGTTTGGAGGGGTGTCTTAATCATGTGTCATGTTATTTCAGATGCCTCCAAGGATATTGTGAAGACCCATCGATGCAGTACTTTTAGCTTTTGATAGCATTTTTAGGACTTGGCCTTGTGTAATAGTTGGAGGCAAACCAGTTTCAGGTATATCTTGAGGGACAGAAAGATGGGAAAGAGAAGAAAAGTTAGAACTGAATAAATTGGCTAGTAGGTTTGCTATATCTTCAGCCTTACTGTAGGTGACATCATTCATAATCAGGTCAGCACATTGCTGCATTCTGATCCTGAGATTACAAACATAACTAAAAAAGGCTTTGTGAGTGTCTTTGGCTTGGGCAGCTATTTTAGCCATAAACTTTGTTTTGGTGGATTTTAATAAGCTATTGGGTTGTTTATTTATTTCAGTGATGTGGGCTCTATCATTCTGAAAATAACTCTTCTTACCTTTGGTCAAAATTCTCTTCCTTATATTGTAAGGTTTACTGATATTATGGTTCCAAAATGTGGGTTCATTTCTTGGGTTTGCTCTTCACCTGTCCGTACAAGGAACATATATGTTTCTGTGTTTTTTTTTTAATAACTGAGTTGTGATAGTTGATGCAGTACTATAGAGATACATGTTAACTTCAAGGAAGCATTTTTATTACACTTTAACTCAAATTTTATGCAAGCCTAAGTAACAATTAATGTACAAAAAAGGCAAAACAATATGGCTACTAAATATGATAAAATAAACTAAATATAGAGTTAGTACCAATTTACAGATACGTTACAGAAGTAAAATGGGTAGGCTCACCAAAGTGCTTTTGCTTGACTTCCAAAGATAGACCCCCGGATTCTCAAAAGCTTGCACGGCGTGCATGATTAATGTAAGAGGAAATGTTGCCAGTATGGAGGCTGAGTGATCCACGTACATGCTTGTTTGATGTGTGCGAGCGCTGCAGCACTAGTGCTGTACGTTCCCAGCCCCTGTATGCAAATCACCCCATTTGCAGGTGAAAACCATACAAATGAGGTAAATCTGCCATCCAGGAAGCAGGAATCAGGGAGTGCAGGACAAGCGTAATATGCAGAAATGTACTCGGTTAATAACTGAGTACGGTACTGCAAACTCCAAATCGGAGCTATGACAACCCCAAATAAAGGTTGTATGCAGTATGCCCTGGCCCCGGCAAAGAGGCAACGTATAGCATATGCACTGACACAGTAGAGACCCAGGGAATGACACCTCTCTCTGACTCACACAAACAGTAAAAGGGATGCCAAATATGACACTACTTGTGCTCAACCATGTATAGGGAGTGTACTATGTGCATCCAACATAGGCAGCCCTCCAGCACCATCTGGAAGTCTGCCACGCCCTCAAGGTAAGTCAATCAACCTGCTAATTGCCAAATGGAGTAGAACGTGTTGTTACCTGTAGCTATGGTATGGATGTGAGCATGCAAGGGAATTGGGTGGCTGAATGTTATGGCAGCAGACAGTAGACACCCATAGTGGCACCATGACATCTGCAACACATACTGGAGACACCACAGTAGCCAGTACTACACAGGGTGACAAAACCCAGAGCAGGAAATGTGCTGTGTGACATGTGTGTCCATATGACCCACACATGTCAATCTGGATGGTTCACATAAACAACAACAGTCCCAGCCAGCAGGACAGGTGTAGACAAACCCAAACAGAGCCTGTGGCATGGTTCCAGAATGATGGCTATGGTTAACCCCCCCAGGCCTAGACAGACAGACCACAGCACGGCAGGCAGTGGGATGTTAGTTCTGAAGGGTAGGAAGGCAGACAATAATATGTAGGGCAACCAAAGCCACGATCTGTGGTACACTGGTATGCCTCTAGGCAGCATGATAGTTAGCAATACAAAATGAAATGGAGTACCTGACATACCAGTACGGTCATAGCGAATGTGTACATGTTTCATGTCTGCCCCCCAACCTACATAGTAATGTAATAACAGTCAGATGTGCCCCCTCACTCTTGTGTAGAAATGTAGAAATAGTCAGGTGTGCCTCCCCCCATACTACATAGTAATGTAATAACTGTCAGGTGTGCCCCCATCCTACATAGTAATGTAATAACTGTCAGGTGTCCCCCCCCCCCAACCATATGTAGAAATGTAGAAATAGGCAGGTGTGCCCCCCATCCAACATAGTAATGTAATAACAGTCAGGTGTGCCCCCCCCCCCCACTCCTGTGTAGAAATGTAGAAATAGTCAGGTGTGCCCCCCATCCTACATAGTAATGTAATAACTGTCAGGTGTGCCCCCCACTCCTGTGTAGAAATGTAGAAACAGTTAGGTGTGCCCCCCCCCTGCTATGTGGAAATGTAGTAACAGTCAAAGCCAAATGATCGATGGATACCCAGCAGAGACAGCATGCTACCTGTTGGTGTACAACACAAAGGTCAGCACTGCAGTACACACTACCTGGACACGATTCACAGATATAATACAGACGGCCATACTAGGCATGCTCACACACTTTGAGAAATGAAGGCAATGTCAGTCTACAACATACTGCAAGGTCATAATGGGCATGCTCACACACTGAAACACATGAAGGCCATGACTGAAAACACCAGTAGACCAGACATATCTGGCAGTAGCAGTTGTTAGAGCAAACACTCAGTATGCACCACTCATGCCTTGCACACACAGTGGATAGGAATACAGACATATGTCAGGACAACACACTATAATATGCCAAAAGTAGATGTACATAGATGTGTGGAAGAGGGTCACTGTGACAGGGAGCCATCCAGGCCTGTCCCACCCAGCACACAGCCAAAGGGCCCCAAACACATGAGGTGCAGATGTCACTCACTGCAGATACTAGCCAACAGTATCTGTCAGCATTACAGACTATGTGGTGCATGTGCCAGCTGTGTAACATGACTGTAGAAGGAAGTAGTTATCTAGCAGCTGTATACACGTACCTGTGACATATGACCCTGTGTGTGCCCGCATGTGGCGTGTCAACCTGTACATGAATGGGTTATGGCCAATGCACACACCACCCTCCCCATAGCCTTACTATGACAAGATAATCCAATGTGAAATACACCTTTGGGACTGTTGTAGCCCAGTAATCTCCATGGTGCATTCCATAACTGTGTACTGCTGTAGTGTGATAAACTAGTTAGGTAGGAGTTCTAACCCCAGAACTGGAAACTGTGTGTGTGCATGTCTGTCCATCTCTGACTGTGTAGAGAGCAATGCTTTTTAGGGTACTCACACTCCTCACAATTCATATACTCAGTTTTGGCAAGGCTGCTGATGTCACCCACCTAGAACTACACCTCTGGGAAGGTTGTTGCCTAGTAATCTCTGTAGCGTGTCCTGTAACTGTGTACTGCTGTAGTATGCTAAAGTAGTTAGGTAGGTGTTCTAACCCCAGACTTGGCAACTTTGTCTGTCTGTCTCTGAATGTGTAGAGAGCAATGCTTTTTAGGGTACTCACACTCCTTACAATTCATATACTCAACCTAGGCAAGGCTGCTGATGTCACCCACCTAGAAATACACCTCTGGGAAGGTCGTTGCCAAGTAATCCCTGTAGCACGTCTTGTAACTGTGTACTGCTGTAGTATGATAAGGTAGTTAGGTAGGTGTCCTAACCCCAGTCTTGGCAACTGTTTGTGTGCATGTCTGTCCATCTCTGATTGTGTAGAGAGAAATGCTTTTTAGGGTACTCACACTACTCACAAGTCATATACTCAACTTTAGCAAGGCTGCTGATATCACCCACCTAAAAATACACCTCTGGGAAGGTTGCTGCCTAGTAGTCCCCGTAGCGCATCCTGTAACTGCATAATGCTGTAGTATGATAAAGTAGTTAGGTAGGTGTTCTAACCCCAGACTTGGCAACTGTGCATGTCTGTCTGTCTCTGATTGTGTAGAGAGCAATGCTTTTTAGGGCACTCACACACCTAACAATACATATACTCAACATTGGCAAGGCTGCTGTCACCCACCTAGAACTACACCTCTGGGAAGGTTGCAGCCCAGTAATCTCTGTAGTGCGTCCGGTAACTGCGTACTACTGGAGTGTGAATTAGAATTGTGGTAGGGTTCCATCCCCACCCATGGCAGTTCTGGATGTTTTGTGTGTGTTTCAATGTCTGTGTATGGAGCAATGCATCATAGGCTAGTCACTTGCGGTACATTTCAAATGCTCTACTTTGGTAATCCTGCTGATGTCATTCATTATGAAATGCACCTTCGGGGAAGGAGTACTCCAGTAATCTTCATGGTGCATTCTATAACAGCTCCATGCTGATAGTGTGATATAGATTCCCCTGTCAGGGGTTCTATACCCACACCTGTCAGTTGTGGATGTTTTGTGTGTGCCTCACTGTCTGTGTAGGGAGTAATGCATTTTAGGCTAGTCATTCACAGCACTTTCAAATGGCCTACTTTGGCAATCCTGCTGATGTCATTCAGTGTAAAATGCACCTCTGGGGAAGAAGTACTCCAATAATGTCCGTGGTGTGTACTATAACTGTGTAGTGCTATAGTGTAATACATTAGTTAAGTAGGGGTTCTACTACCAGACATGACAGGTGTGTGTGTGTGTGTGTGTGTGTGTGTGTGTGTGTGTGTGTGTGTGTGTGTGTGTGTGTGTGTGTGTGTGTGTGTAAAACCTGTATCCTGGGTGGAGGTGGATGTGTGTGTGTGACACCTGGGCCCAATGTGTGGTGGGTTTTGCAAAATTCTTATATGGTGGCCCTAGTACATATCACAATGCCCACTGTACAGGGATAACAGCTGTGAAATAGCCGAGAGGCTGAGGTGCATATCCATACCCACACATATGACATCAAGGCCCAGGCAATCAAAGTTAGCAACCCCAGTATTACCCAGAGCACACTCTCACCTATGTCACATATGCACACACACATGCCTAGGCAACAGCCAATATGTGGGTAGTACACTGCATATTGGCCACTGACAGTAACAATGGAGTGATATCAGTGGCCTATAGAGGGCATGTCACCCTTCACATCTGCCCAATATGCATGTACATGCAGACAGTGCGCCTCCCCATGTTCCCCAATGGACACCTGCACCACCTGTGGTGCCTTCACATGTGACCCACAAGAGACATACCATGCCTGACAACATGCCCTGTATGGACAGATGCCACTGACACCAGGGAATGCTGTTAGCATGCTATCAATGTAGGTGCAGGATAAACCTGCTGCCCTTTACCAGTCCCTGCCATGGGTGGGCAAGACTGGCACATCTGATGATAATCTGTGTTCACAACATGGGCCAGACACCCCAGGTACAGTTCCATATGTCACTGTACATGCATATGGGAGGTGTGTACATCCTAGACACCGTCCATGTCATGGACTAAGGAACAATACATGGCAAGCAATGCACAGCATTGGCCACACACATTAGTCACCCAGATGACTGGATGGGGGATACAATACCCACCTGTGTGGGCAAATGCAGAAACTACAGCCCTGAGCCACAATGCAGACCATTGTCATGTGGCCTGATGCCAAGGTATACCCATCACCTACTGGCACAGCTGACCACCACACACCTCTGCAGACATGCACCCATGCATGTCAGTACTGGCACCCTGTGTGTTTGTGTGTGTGTTGTATGGTGTGTATGTCCAGATCAACACTCACTACAACCCCCATGGGCATGCTGAAGCATGCTGTCTGATGTCTGAGACCTCCTCATAATCTTTGCCCATACAACCTCCGTATGACCTGTGTGGTGCATGTGATACCTGCACAGTGATGTGTTGTGGCAATCCCAAAACTGATGAGTTGTACTCCTGGCCCTGCCAAGTGTGTCAATGTGTGTGCGTCCCTGTGTTGATGCTGGCACCTGTTCATGCAGACAGGCACATGTACATCACCTACCGTATAGCTACCGTATCCCTGTTGCAGATGTCACCATCACATATATGCTCTGAGTGCTCCACAACAGTTAACCCATGTGGCGCATCCAATAACTGCATCAAACTGTGATAGCACTACATAGTTGTCAGGTGTTTGAAACCCTGTGCTGGTAGGTGTATGACACAAACATGCTTCAGTTTTATACTCCCACCCCTCCCTGACATGTATTTGCCTCTGTCTGCCTCACCCTCTCCCTCTCTGGTGGATGTGGAGACCCACACCTGCTTTGCTTAGGCATCAGCATGTGTATTTTAAGTGATGGTCATGATCAGCTGATGGCCTCTGCACGAATTGCAGCCCTCCCCTAGCTAATTGCATATGGAACAGCTGTGGTAACATTCCCATAGCCAATTGCATGGAAACACAATCCAATATCTAGGAACATCATGGTGGTGTTGGCCCTTTTCATTCACTGTGAGCAGGAACTAGTACTGTTGTTTGGCAAACAGCATCTCAGATGGATTGGGGATTTACCTCTAACAACATACACTGTGGAAAGAGGGCAACAAACAGGAGGGTGAAGTGCCAGACCTGACTACAGACTGTAAGTTCCGCTATACTGCATTAGGAGTAATGTTGGTTTCACAATGTTTTCTGGATATGGCTGTCATACATGTCTCAATACCTGCCATGTCAGTTCCATGTTTATGAGGAATTCCCATCTGCAGGGTCATCTGTAGACTGGGTAGTATTGTGCCTTTGGTTTCATATGTTACCCATGAAGTATCTATCAGTGGACTGCAGAAGGTAGTGTGAGGACTGCAGTCTGTAGATGGTGAAGGCCATGACAGTTACTGGCTTCATATCCCTCATAGGACATATGTTGCAACACATCCCATAACAACAGTAAATTTATGAGGTTATCACAGCAGCATGTCAATATTGGCCCTGTGTATGTGCTTCCAGCCACACCTCTGTCAACCTTTGTACATATGTCATGAAGAAGTGGTGCATATGTGCTGTACACCATAATTAGTGTCATCATATCATATCATAGCCAGTGATATATCAGACTGCTACATGTCATATACAGTAGGGGCTATATTTCATACCATAACCAGGACATTCTGTGGATGTTTGTACAGTACTGAGGTCTGTGTACTTATGGTGAATGTCGACAGTGTATGTATTGTTAATATGTACTGTAGCCTGTGTACAGACTGTGGTAGATGTCATTGTTCTAGTTCCCCTCCTATCTGATGTTACATGCTGCCTCACTGTATGGTACCGTATTGGCGTACATGTTTGTAGGGCCATACACACACATGTCCCATACCACAGACAGCCATCAGACCAAAATGTGTAGCAGCCCAGTATATGTAGGGTCAGTCTGTGAGTGGCACATATGAGGATGGTGTAGAACAGATAGGCCATATACTGTAATATTATGCTAGCTTAACATATGTGGCTATGGCTGTGTTCACATCAGATGTGGATATGCACCTCCACTCAGGTGTATTTTACCCTGTGCTGTGACATGCCTATTGAGCCTGCGGTATATGCAGGTACATGTGCATTCCCCTATAGGAGATGTAGGCCAATGTTGAGCCAGTCTGCCTGTAGCCTGCATAGTGCATTGTTACACGCCTAGCAGCTTAGAGTACTCACCCAGTGAGATGTCATGTCCAGATACTTGCCAGATGTACTGCTGCTGGGCCTTCCTTACAAGTCATGTATGTCAGACAGAGCAGTGGTATGCTGTACAGATGTATGTCAATATCTAGTGGGTAGTATGTGGCCATGGCACACCTGTACCAGTGGTCATTATATGTCAGGCCAGACAGGAGTGTGTGAATGCATAACCTATGGTGGCAAATGTATATCAGTCGTTATGTGTTATACCCATCTATATGGCTGTCTACATCCATATTGTCAGGCATGGTACACATGTTGTGCACTAAGGGCTTATGCGTATACCTCTGGACTGTACAGGGTGTGTCAGAATTACCACATATATTCACCAGTATCTCTTCTGCAGTCCAAAGGGGTATTACATGCTAACAGTGGTACTTTGCAATGATGTCCTTAGCATGTCTGTCAGTAGCCAGTGGCACACATGTTATAAGCAGATGTGTCCTTCCACACACACCATGTCTGTGAAGACAATCCCAATGACAGTAGCAATAGTGTACTAATATATCTGCTATACATACGTGACATCCCCTTGCACTACGACTTTGGGACTATAGGGGCAGGGGTAGGGCTACACTCCATGTCCAGGACATATGGTGGAAATATATGTACATAAACTTATCCAGATAGCCATATAGATATGATTACACATGTGTAATACTTTGAATTACCACTGTCATGGCAACCACCCACTATAACTCCCTACATCATGTGGCCGTGGTCCCTTTACATTACCTGTGTGATGGATATCCTTCCTGTGTGTGGACATCAGTGTTACAGACAGCAGGTAGCAATACCTCTTACAGGAGAACCAGCACACTCCAGGCAGCCACATATTTGTAGGAGGACCTGGAACAACAGACAGACTGTGAGTAGAGTTGTGTTATGCTTTGATAGCACTGGTGTTACAGGGTGTGTGTGTGTGTACATACTAGTTTACCTTGGAATGCAGTCTGTCTGCATAGCTCACAACTGTGGGTCAATCCTCTTGCTGGACAGAGGTATGCCTATCATGTTTTGTCTGTCCACCACACGGGTCCTGTGTCAGATATTACACTGGCAGTGTGTGTGTTGAGTGCCAGCAGTACATGGCTACATCCATTTCTGTTTCTAAACTCAATTCCCTGACTATGGGTATGTTGCAGACTATCCTGTAACACCAGCAACTTGCTTAGTGTATGGCAACAGTTTTCCACATATGTGCCTGTGTTCCAGCCTCTGTCCTCCACCTACATACCAAACTTTGCATATGTCATGCTGTCGGGGGTTGTTCTGTAGTGGGCTGTGAGTATATCACACTGCTATTGCTGCCATCAGTCCACTGCTGTTGTATCCCCCACACATACAGTGGGGCTGGGGCCATATATGTATGTGGGCGTCACCTACACAATTCATGTGTCCTCATGCACTCCAGAAGCCAGTGCATGTAACAGTGGTATGTGGCCCTGTATTATTGACTCTGGGGGGGAGCACCATCCATGACCTAGGCTGTTACTAACAGTTGGGATATCAAGGGTGAGCTGCCGTAAGGTAACTGGATATACAGTACAGAATACTTCACCTATATTTACATTATATTTACATTACTTACATGAATTGGGGTATTGCAAGCCTACTGCCTCCTGCCATACAGACTGTTCTGTTTGTTGGTGTGCTTGTGATGGTGTTGGTTATGCCTTGTTATCTAACAGTTACAACCCATTTGATCACATAACATCTTTACCACCTATTGAGTTTCTACAGAGTGTAGATAGAGGCTGCTGAACTATACACCTGCATTACATACTGTTGATTGTTTGGTAACCTGTGGCCCAGTCTGTCTTCACTATTGTACAATTTGCAGGGCTTGGCCTGGACAGCAACAGCTGTAAACATTTACAGACTACTGTATTAGTGTAACTGTTTCACGGCTGCAGTACTCTGTTCATATGGTTGTCAGTGTCTGAATAGCTATATGACAAGGCATATAGAATTGTAATAGTACACAATTAAAGGTTTTCCATTTCTGAAAACCTGTGTGTGGTGTCTTTCCTATGACCTCTCTATGGGTATATGTTGCAGGCAACGAATGACATATGTATGGGTGGCCCATACAGTGTCCAGTTGTTCAGGTGTTAACTGTAGGCATAGTGGCTGTTCCATATTGTGTGCACTTTCTACATATGTATCTTACTGTACATATATCTGTGTGTGTTTGTGTAGTCACATGTATATCTTTATACATCCATATCTATACATATCTATATATATATGTATATCTGTTTCTGCATATCTGTGTCTGTGTATCTGTATCCTGGGGGTGTTGATGGCTTACACATATTACATTTCCTATGGGAGGCAGACTGTACTGCATGATATGTTAACAATACCAGCCTGACATCATACAGGTGGGATGGCTTACTGTTAACATATTGTGGCCATGTCGTGTCAGGTCCTGGTTATGGGATCTGCAACACTTGGTAGTGTACTGCAGGACAGATGTGTTTGGCTGTGGGGGGATGCCTATTCAATCAAGACGTATAGTGTGTGGGGCCTCACAACCCCATTAACGGTGCATGTGGACATATGTGTGTTTGTTAATCTGCCATTGCTATCTACAGATGTATGGCCATATATACCTATATAGATATACATAACTGCTAACATATATATATAACTATGCCCATATATACCGACATAGATATATATCTGCGTACACATATGTTACATGCAGTGTATATGTAGACATATAGGTGTAGACACATATATGTGTTGACGTAGGCATTTGCATGTATATCTGTGCATATATATTGGTATATATGTATATAGTTGTAGACACAAACACACTCACACACACACATATATATATATATATATATATATATATATATATATATATATATATATATATCTACATATATAGATATGTTGTATCGTATAGATATTAATATATCTACATGCATACATCTAGATGTTGGTATACATTCTCTGTACTGTTGCATGACTGGACTGGATGTTATGTTTCTGACAGCATCAACTTTCTTTATATCTGTCATGGCTTACTGGTAAATCACTTTGTCTATGGTGTGTAGGGTCTTTGGCTCGAGCCTTGCAGGAGCTCTTTATTTTGCTGCTGTGCAGAACACCGGTGGTTGGATACTGAGTGATTATGGCACTTTAAATCAGTTCCGACACTTCACATGTGCATTTAATGCAGTACTCCTGTTCACACATAAATGTTATTTAGTAAGTTATACAGCAAAATGATGTAGATATACAGATTTCACATGGAAAATAGAATGTGCTGCAGTGGGACCCGAACCGGGAATGTGTGCATGTTAGGCAGATGCCCTGCCCACTACACTATTGCTGTTCGTCTTCATTTGCATATTTCTACCATAATGTCATACCCATGTTCCCTATCCCCAAACCCCAAGCTACACGTACACAGCATCCATCCATTCTCCAGTTGCTAGCCCTGCCATACCACACCGCCACACAGTTCCCTCTCTGCACGTGTCGGCACTCCTGCAGTATACTGTCTCGACCCAAGCATCTGCAGGCTCTTCATCCGTTTTGTCCACGTACATATGAGCCTGTCCTTGATCCTCCTCCGATACTGGTGGAGACATCAATGTGACCCACAACGTTTGGTTTGCCCTGCCAGGGATGGGCCTGTTGTCATGTCAAGAGTAGAATCAGCTGATCTACACACTTTCTCCAACTGGTAGCATCCTGCCAGGGTTTTGAGACACAGCAGTTTGCTCACACACCTGCCCAGCTTCATTTTCTGGGTCCACGGAACCAACGCCCTAGGTGTGACATTCTGTGCATGAAGCGCGACCACATGACCCCACGGTGTGCACCGTGTTTCATTATTCTCATCAGTATTATGCAACACTATTGTTCTCATAGTATGATTGGGCAGGCACTGTTCTTTGATGCACATAGACTGCTCGTAATACTGTGGTTGAGCAATGTACACATGTTTGCTGGTATTAATCTACACACTTACATACATTTCCTATACTGTTAGATGACTGAGCTGGATGATATGTTTGTGATCACAGCGGCTGAATGTGTATCTGCCATGGCATAGTGGAACTCACATAGACTACAGTGTGCAGGGTTGGGAGGTTGCAGCCTGGCAGTGTAGAATAATTTGTTAATGGCCACGACTACAGTTCTTGGCTACAGAGTGACTAAAGCACTGTAGAGCAATTGCAGGCGGGTATGCAGTGATTTGTGCGAGGCTCAGCATTGCTGACCTCCGGTTGCAGCGTCTTGCACTGAGTTAGCCTCCACATTGCTTAACCAGTGTGGTAATTGCTTACTGCCGCCCAAACAGGCTTACATCCACTTGTTCCCACATACCCCCATGCTACTTCTTGTATTTAGTCTACATTTGTGGACCGGGACATTCCGACTGGATGCTTGTCCATTTTCAAAGGTGGCCCGGGGAGTAGAGCTCCAAAGTGACCCCAGCTACTAAATCTAGTTAATACTGAGGTGTTCACATTCACAGAGAGTAACAGACATAACATAGCTACGTCCCCCATGCCTCATGCTTAGTTTACATTAACATGTCGGTAGTTTACATGCTTAGGTCAGGTTTACATGTCAGGTATTACTGTTGACAAAGGACAGTTTAAGGTGAAGTTGGATTCCAGTTTAACAGTTCTGGATAGGTTACACGCAGGTATTCGGGGTAGGTTTAGTTATGCCATACCTGTGTGGTACAGTTGAGGGGAATAGTAAAGGAGTAGGTAGGTAGGTAGGTAGTGGGGGTGACATTGTAACTGTATAGTAGCCTGTTAGAATAAGTGGATGGGGAGCAATAGGAAAGGTTTGTCAGATGTTGGGATTTGTATGCGAGGCAGGACAGGAGGTGTCAGTTCCACTAGTTGATGTAGTGATATAGTGTGTAAGTTGGGGGGGGACTTCGCAAGGTGGTGAGCCTGTGCTGATCCAAGTGTGCTTGTGGTGTTCCTTCATGAGTTATTTACATGTGTCCTGTGGGACAGTTGAGGTAATATATGTGGGTTGGGGGTTCCAGATTCTGGCAATATAGTTGAGGAAGAGGGTGTCACCTATGTGTAACGTTAAACATTAATAGAAATGGAACAGGGGTTGATAGGTAAGTGGTGTTCATGGGGCACAAAGGGGGGAGTTAGTAGGGGAATTATCCAGGAATATGCAGGAAGGCTGCAGGGAAGGTCCACAGCTGGCCATGTCTTCTACAGAAACAGCTGTGCATACACACTGCAGTTGGCATTTGCGTTGGACACTCACACCTCTGGGTGGGGGTGAGGACTACAAAAATATATTGTGATGCCACATAGATCGGTTTACATGCTTACAGTGGTGTGTTGTGACCATGTGTTCTTTGGTGTTATGTAGTGGGTTTTGCAGCAACACATACAGTTATACCGTACTTTGCCATGTAAAATGGACTGTGCTGCAGTGGGACCCGTAATGAGAATGGCTGCTCATTAGGCGGAGGCCCTGCCCAATTCGCACTATTGCTTACGTCCCCGGGGCGGTCCAAATAGAACCACACCAGTCAACACCTGCATGGCTAGGCCCATAATTGCTTACCCACAGTTCCCCCACCCGCCCCTCCTCTACAGCACTCATCCTTACTGTAGGTGCAGGTCAGGTCTAACCACACCACTACACACTGCCCACTCTCCACATCTCGGGACCCATGTCGTACATTGTTTTGACCCATGGATCATTAGGCTTGCCCAACCTTGTAGTCCATGTACGTACACAGCCTGCATAGATAAATTGTTACAGGGACTGGCTCAGATCATCATCAATTTTTGGGGTGTCCCGCAAGGGACGCAACGGTCTCTGTTGCAAGATTAGACTTGGCGGGTCCACAGTGTTTCCCCCCACTGGTTGTGTCCTGACTGTGGTTTGGGGAGCAGTGGATTGTTTACATTGTATGTTTGTTTGCATGTTTCCCCTGTCTGTCTGGAGGGGGGGGGTGCTACGTGTTACACATTTGTTGATTGGGCCCCTCACCCTCATTGGCATGGCCTGCAAACATATGTCATTCCTAAGTGCTGTATCATATCATAGCTATATATCTGTGTGCATGCATATATATATATATATATATATATATATATATATATATATATATATATATATATATATATATATATATATATATATATATATATATATATATATATATATATATACACATATATATATATATATATATATATATATATATATATATATATATATATATATTGCTGTATATATCTCTGACGACGTGTGGATGTATGGTTGTCTGCATATGTATATATCTATACGTGGGTATTTATATATATATATGTCTTTCTACGTATGTATACATTTGTACTACAGAGAGGGAGAGGTGTATATATATATATATATATATATATATATATATATATATATATATATAGATATATATATATATATAGATATAGATATATATATAGATATATATATTTAGTTATGGGTAGATACACACACACACACACACACACACACACACACACACACACACACACACACACACACACATACCTGTACATGTTTAGCTACATATCCTGTAATGTAGACTTGTATTGCTGGATACTGTGTTTCGTGTGCATGACGGCCGACCTTGTGTGCCACGTATGCTTTGCGATACCTACAACTACATCCATTAGTATAATCTAAGTCACACATGAAATCTGTTGTTAGTACCAGGGTAACATTCGTCCCATGTGAGACAACCCAATCATTGGGTATTCAACTGTCGCCTACACTCAGAGTTACAAAGGTACCTATGGCTATGTGCATGGACTACAGCGTGTGCCAGACCTAGGATATTTGGGTCGGGACAACATACAGGATAGGTCCCGGGGGGGGGGGGTGGAGGGAGGGCAATGTGTTGTGGTGTGGTAGCTACAGGCTGGTAACCAGGGTAGGGATGGTGGCTGCGTGTGTGCAGCAGGTGGGGGGAAGCGGAACTGAGGGTAATGAATGTATGGGTCGGGGATGGCCTTGGTTTGATGGGCCTGTACTGCTCAGCCCACCTAGTAGGTGGGGATGAGGGGGATGTGATGTCAACATGTGAAACATGACAGGGGGCTAATTTAAATCCCTATTTCAATAACACACATACAATACAGTGAGCTTGTTAGTGTATTGCAGGGCGGACATATTTGACTGGGTGGGGGGTTTGCAAATTCGTACGTGACGTATATTGTTTGGGGCCTCTCAGGCCCATTCATGGTGCATGCGGACATATATGTGTCTGTTAATCTACCATTGCTATCTACAGATATCTGGCCATATATACCTCTGTGGGTATATATATCTGCCGACATATTTCTAACTATGTCCGTATATACCTATGGAGACATATATCTGCGTGCATATATGTGACTTGCTGTGTATATGTGGGCATATAGATGTTGACATATATATGTGTAGTTGTCGGCATTTGCATGCAAATCTATTCATATATTTGTATATATATGTATCTATCTCTGGATATTTCTGATATATATATATATATATATATATATATATATATATGTGTGTGTTTATATATATATATATATATATATATATATATATATATATATATATATATATATATATATATATATATATATATATATATATATATATATGTGTGTGTGTGTGACTACATCTATAGATATGTTGTATCCATTTAGATAGTAACATATTTGCACACACACGTCCACTGGACTGGATAATATGTTTCTGACAACTTTGACTTTGTTTGAATCT
This sequence comes from Protopterus annectens, assembly GCF_019279795.1. Taxonomy (NCBI): domain Eukaryota; kingdom Metazoa; phylum Chordata; order Ceratodontiformes; family Protopteridae; genus Protopterus; species Protopterus annectens. The sequence continues at coordinate 808,147,361 of NC_056737.1, read as the reverse complement.
ATCATGGCTTAGAAGTAAATCCCTTTGTCTCGGGTATATAGGGTTCTGGGTTCGATCCTTGCAGAGGCAGTTTATTTTGTTGCTGGGCAGAACATGGGCCGTTGGATACGGGTTCCATTTAGATGCTCAAAAGTACTTTTACACGAATACGAAAAGAGCGACACTTATTGCACGAACCACGGAAATGCCAAATGTCCAAAACTGCGAAATTCAAAATGTCGAAGTGTCATGGTTGGCCCGTCTGCGGTATAGCTCTGTAAGGTAAGTGTGCGATAGTTACGGACCTTAGTTTTAGGGTGTGGGTTAAGGTAAGTGCATAGATAGGTAATGTATGTAAGGTTTAGTGTAGGGTTAGAATTAGGGTTTTGTTAAATGTATGTGTGTGGATTATTTATTTTGTTTTGGTATATCTCTGTAGGGTAAGTGTGCAATAGTTACGGACCTTAGGGTTAGGGTGCGGGTTAAGGTAAGTGCATAGATAGTAATGTATGTAAGGTTTAGTGTAGGGTTAGACATAGGGTTTTGGTGTTTTACTTTAGGGTTAGAAGTAGGGTTTTGGTTAGTGTATGTATGTGGTTTATTTATTTTGTTTGGCTAGGCAGTATGTAGTGGCAGGTGGAGTTGGCCGACTATGGGGATTCGACTTTTTGAATTTCACTGTTTAGTGCATTTGGCATATTTGCGGTTCGCGCAATACGTGTCGGTGTTTTCGTATTCACTTAACAGGATTTTTGCTAATATAATATAGACCCTTTGGATACAGAGTGATTAAGGCACTTTAAAGCAGTTGTAAGCGAGTTTGCATGGGTTTGTGTGGAGCTAAGCACTGCTAACTTCCAGTTACAGTTTCTTATACCCTGTTAGCTTCTAAATTGCTTAACCTGTGTAGGCATAGCTTATACCCATGCAAACAGGCTGAAACCCACTTACTGCTGCTTAAAGGTGCCTACTCCCGCTTACCCCCACACTAATATCTTTAAAAGAAAAGAAAAAAGGGTTGATAGAAAAGTGGTGAAAAAGGGGCACAAAGAGGGAAAGACAGTAGGGAAAATAGCTAGGGATGTGCAGGTATGGTGTAGGGAAGGTGCATAGCTGCCCATTTCTTCTACAGCAACAGCTGTGCATATGCAAAGAATTTGGAGGTACATTTGAACACTCCAACCCCTGGGAGAGGGGTGAGGACAACAATAATATGTTGTGATGCCAATTAGACCAGATTACATGTGTCCAGTGGACATGTGTGCAAAATGGACAGCTATGGGGCGTGATTTTTTTTTTAAGGTGAGAGTGGGATGTTGGGGAAGGAGATTAGGTATGCTTGGGGAGGATAAGTTGGGTGGGATGACAGACAAGACAGCATACAGGGGTGGTATATGACACATGTGGAGGGAAACACCTTGGATGGGGAGGGGTGTTTGGAAGTCGCAAGCCCATGAGCCCCCAAATGGAAACAGTGGGACTGAGGTCCCCACCCATGGGCAGTCACCACTGCACCTTCACGGCCCCAAAGGTGGCTGTACTGGGGGCTGTGTAGGAGGGGCAGGCTCACCCTCTAATTGTGCCACATGGCCCTCAAGCTGGCGTAGCTGGTCTCGAAACTCCATATCGAGCTTCCTACACCCCACGGCCCGGACTTGACGACGGGTGACATGTTCCTCTCTGCGCCCACTCCCAGGGGAGGGGCAAGCCCCATCCCCTGCGGCGGTTACACCCAAAGGTGGTGCAGGGCCAATGGAGGAGGAGGTCCCAGGCTGGGCCCCAGACGTGCTGGTGCCAGGTGCCATGGCCAGCTGAGGTGGGACAGGTTGGTCCACTGGGACCGGCCTTCCCATACAAGCTATGTTGTAGCAGGTTTATGACAGATATGGGTTAGTAATAGTCAACAGCATTCGGGATTATTTATAACAGCATGCATAGGTATTTCCACTAACCCAAAACACCAAATTTAAAACAGTTGCAGAGCAAGCAGAACACATACATATATGGAACAACAGTGGCCATTACAACAGCATACAGGTTTCATTGATGGCAACAGGCCACCAATATGGGTGTATTTTAACATGGCACATGCATAGAAGCAAATGTGAATATTTATAAACCATTAGGACATATGTCCCAACATAAGTGTGGAGTGTACACATACCAATTGAGGTGGGTCATTGGGTTATTTTTGCACATATGGTAGGGGTGAGAGAGAGAGTTCAATTAACAACTAATATAGCCTTGTAGTTTTCACAACATTCTTAGTCACTGCAGTGATCTGTCCCTTACATGTATTACACTACCCAATGGCCTTATATTGTACACTGCTATGTTTATAGATGATTATATACATGACCTGTGTCTTACATACAGGCGTGACAAGATGCAGGTGTTAATGCAACGTATGTTGAGAATTGCTCTCATACACTTTGGGTGAGGTGCTAGAATGACAGGTTTGTTTTCATATACATTCTCTGAGTATGTACACATGTGACTGTCAGTTATATGTCATTAATGGCTGCCTACATTTCTTGGATCATCACACTGATTTTTCAGGGGAACAGGGTACCAGGCTGGTGACGTGGGCCATTTATCTGGACATGCTGGACAGATTGGAACAGTTGTGGGGTATGAATATGCATGCAACTTTCTATTTGAACATTCTAGCCAATTCTGTACAGTTGTTGGGTGTAATTATGCATACAGCTTTCTATCTGAACATTGTGGCAAAATCTGTACAGTCGTGGGGTATGATTATGCATACCAACTTACTAGCATTGCCGGGATTCAAACCCCTGCTGTGTGTGACAAACAAATTACAGTTAACATCATAGTTGTCTATGCTATCAGGGAATTGTTATGAAGCTTTCTACTGTTTTCTGTGTAAGTCTCCCTCACTTGTACAATATGATTGACCTCTTGGCACTTCCAACACTGTTATACAGAAATTCATACACATTTTATCTGCATACCACAGTGTGGGTAACACTGCTTAATACAACAGTACTATTTATAGTATGCAATAGTTCAACAACATATGAAAGAAGAGTAAACAGAAGCACTCCAGGGGTTATACCTTTATTCACAGAATATTACACATTTATTTCTACCGGTACGACGCTTTCTAAGGTTCTTATATTTATTTGTTGACAGCACATGTTGAATAATTACTAACCTGCCTCGCGACACGGCCTTTGCAACCTAGCATCATGGGCTTGCTGGTTCACAGCCCGCTCATCTGCAGCTGTCAGAGGAATACAGTGATATTTAGCCATACCTATCCATAGTATACACAAGCTAGGCAATTATTAACTACTTAATAGAATGAGTACTTACTCAGTACTGGGACATTAGGCATCTGCCGAGACTCCTGGATCCACTGTTCCAGTACATTCCCCCTCCGCCATGTCAGGTCAGCATGGTGGTGCCTGACCTGCTCACCAGTCCAGGGGATACTTGTGGCACTGGTGAGGTCATGGGCGGGACTGTCCCAGGCCCCCATTTTATACTGAGAGCCCTGGTACTGGCCCTGCAGTAGTCTCTGCTCATGGTGTTTTACCAGGAGCCATACCATGAATTTTGACTCCTGGATGCCCCAGCACTGCACTCTAAATCGAGTGCCTTCACCCATACTAGCCATTCTGCCTGCATTAGTTGGCCGGTTTTGAAAAGGCTAAGCTATGGGCACACCTGCTTACCTATGGCTGGCACTGCTTAAAGAGGTATACCACTAGGCAGATTGAACTGGCTCGCCTACACATTGCTTACACTTACTAAGTTGAGCTGTGCTGCGGTTAGCATTGCTTAATAGTTAATTAGCACTATAGTTGCCTTTTGGCAGTGATTTATTCTTCATTACAGGTTATATATGTGTCTGGTATCTGTGATTCATGTGTACATACACAGCATGGGGACCTGTTGACTTCTACACTTTATTACAACAACACCTCAAATCTATGCTTACTGCAGTACTCCAGTTCACATATTTATGTTCTGTGGCAGGTTATACAACATCACACTGTACATAGATTCAGTTCACATGTTTGGTTTGATTTTCCTGTGGTGAGGATTAGTTTGCTGATACCTCATTTATATGTATTTCAAAGATGGCTTAGTGGTTAACTACTGTGAATGTGATGTACAGAGTCGTGGGTTCGAGCCTTGCTGAAGCTGTTTATTTTGTTGCTGGGCAGAACACGGGCCATTGGGTACAGAGTGATTAAGGCACTTTAAAGAAGTTGTAAGCGGGTGTGCGTGGCTTTGCTCAGAGCTAAGCAATGCTAACCTCCAGTTTCATACACTCAGTTAGCTTCTACTTTGCTTAATCTGTGTAGGCAATGCTTACCCCTGCACACACACACTTAAACAAGCTTACTAGTGCTTATATATGCTTACTACTGCTTATTTATGCTTAAACTTTCTTACTAGTGCCTTATTCATTAAGACATTGACACTTCACACGTACATTTAATGTAGTACTCCAGTTCACATTTAAATGTTATTTAGTAGGTTATACAGCAAAAACTGTAAAGAAATGTTCATATACAGATTTCACATGGAAAATGGTATGTGCTGTAGTGGGACTCAAGCCGAGAATGCCTGATCATTAGGCAGATGCTCTGACCACTACACTATTGCTGTGCTGCTTTATTTGCATATATCTTCTTTGTTATCCTCTTCAGTCTTTTAAGCTGCTTTAACCTTAGCTAAGTGATGGGCACACCCATGCACCTACGGTTAGCTGTACTTGGAGTTTAAAAAAATAAATAAATGGGTTTCCTCTTTTTATTTTTATGTCCTGTTGCTGTTGTACACATGGGGGACTATTGGTGGGGATATGTGGACACCTATGAGCAGTCTCGCTCATTTATTTACACTTTCTGCTGTTCTACTTTGCAGGGGTATGTTTATTCGGAGAGCTCTGCACTTGTCCACACTCCATGTAGGATTACGAGTTCAGGCAGTGCGCCTTCATTAATATGCATGGTGCGCTGCCGTCCTCCCCCTAAATGGCCACTTCCGTGCAGGACTACACTAGTCCTGCACGGAAGATTAGTGAATTTGGGGGAGAGTTTCCTATTCTATATGAGTATATTGCAAATGACTGTTAAAATATCGACCACAAAAGACTAAAAAAAGTTTGAATATTCACAATATCAAAAAGCCAAAACATTTCACCTATAAAAGATCACAAAAATAAACAAATTTCCTTCTGTAATCTTTAAAATAACCCTACCAGAGCATTCAGACCTATATTTGCCTGAATAGTGGTAGTGTTATGGAAAGTTTTTTTTCAGGTAAGGTGTAGTAGGGTTAGGGTTAAGAGCAGTGGCAGGCTTAGGATTGCGGTTAGGGTTAGCACACATTGCTATGGTGGTACAGGGGAGCTTCACCCCCCCCCCATGTACCACCTTAATAATCTATGCTAACCCTTAATCATGTCCCTAACATAACCCTACACCTTATCTTGAAAAATCTTTCTGTAACACTAACACTACACAACACAGGCTGAGACACATAAACAAACAAGAATCAATATACACGCACATCACTAAGTCAGTCCCTCATCTAATCCATATTTTAACTCCAATAACTCTAACCCACAAACACTCATCAAACACCTAATTTATCCCACAAATGTGCATACATATATAGGTTCATAGGTTCATAGGTTGGTACTAGGCTATCGGCCCTAGGGCCTATACAAGCCTAGCCATAACAATTCCCTGGATGTTTCTTCCCACAATATTTACTTCCCTGGACCCCTGTCTAGCAGGGTGACTGTTGTGATCCCCGGGGTGAATTTCCTATCTTCCATCCAATCGTCAAGGTTCCTTTTGAAGAGGGCCAAGGAGGCACTCTGCTTGACATGTATGGGCAGTCTATTCCAGGGTATGGGGAATCTCTGAGTCAGAAACCTATCCCTCCTGCATGTTTTGTTTATTGTGATGACAGGGTTTAGATCCCTGGCGCGTTTGGCTCTGAGGGATTGGGATTCCTTTAATTATATCTAATACAAACCCACTCATCTATTTCAATAAAACCGATATCTGATAAACTTTTACACAAAAAATCTGCAGATCATTCTGTTAAACAAATGAACTTTTAATAAAACGACATGTACCCTTCTACATAGCAGGGCATTAGTTCTGTGCTGAAATATACATGAACTGCACGATGCTTAGTATGGCAGACGTTACACAAATAATTCATTTTTTGCAGCTATACTGCATACACTGTAAACTGCATAAATTCCAGTTTTACCTCATGTTTAGCTGCCTCTTTGTTAGCTAGTCAGAACCATTTTGAGAATGAGAACATTTGAGAATGTCAGAGGTGTCAACATTATTTGCCCATCATAGCTGTTATATATCAGTAACTTTCTGAGTTATCTTATACATGTTTACATACATTACCATATAATCAGAATGGTTTCTCAGTGAAAAAGATGCACAGTTGTTATGTAATCTTATTTATGATTCAGTCTGTTTTCACATAAGGACATTAATTAACCAATAAAAGAAGCCATTTGCATGGTGAGTTCATTTGACTACACAGCTTCACACTGGGCAATTGCCATCATTCTATCTTACTACATTCCTTTTTTTTTTCAATATTTCAAACATGGAAAAAGCTTCCATGTGCTTCAATAGTGTGCTCTTTGAATTTACTACCCTTTCAGTGAAATAGTACCTCCTTATCTTACTTCTGAATCCATCACCACTAGGCTGTCATATGTGTCCACCTCTAAAATCCCTCTTCTTCCTTCCCAGAGCCATGACTCCATGAACAAGTGCAACTAGGGGTTATAATTGACTCTCTGGCTGACACAGACATCCTCCAAAAGGGTCTCACTGAGACAGCTACCTGGTGTCAAAACCATGGCCTCAAGCTAAATGCCAAAAAGTGCATAGTCATCCCCTTTGGAAAAAACAAAGTACCACAAACTACCACATAGGTGGTAGTCCCCTAAATACGGAAGACAATAAGGGATCTGGGGACCCAAGTAGATAGTAATCTCACCTTTTATAATCACATTGCTAAAGTGGTTAGAAAATCCTTCTATGTGGCCCACCTAATCACAAAAGGGTTTGCATCCAGATCGAAAGAGGTCATTGGGCCCCTCTACGCATCACTCATCAGACCCATCATAGAGTACAATGCCTCATTTGGGATGTACCTTACTAGACACCTGCAACAAATGGAAAGACCACAGAAGTATCTCACCAAGAGGATCACTAGCCTCAAGCAAATGCCCTATGCAGCTCGACTGAAGAAACTCCAGCTGTACTCAGTTGCATACCGCCTACTCAGAGGTGATCTCTGCCTGGCATACAAGGCCATGTCCAACCCAGAATTGATGGACATGCTCCACCTAAAGAAAACCATATCCCCTCGAGCCACACACTCCAGGGATCTAAACGTCACCACAACAATAAATAGGACGTGCTGGAGGGATAGATTCCTGTCCCAGAGACTTCCCATACTCTGGAACAAGATTCCAATCTACATTAGGCAGAGCTCCTCACTAACCCTCTTCAAGAGAAACCTTGACAAGTGGATGGGAAACAGAAAGTTTACCCCAGGGATCACTTCAGTGGCTCTGCTGGACAGAGGCACAGGGAACTAATCTAAGGGGGCAGTGAAAGCCAACACATTCCGGCTAGGCTTATAAATGCCTTCGGTCAGATAACCTAGTATCTACCTATGAGCCTGTGAACATGTAATCATATGTTCCACATTTCTATAGGCTAAATAACCAGTGATTCTAATTGTGTATCACAAACTTACCTCTCAAAGCTACTATCCATCTTTGTATCCTTTCACTGTATGTCTTCAAGGAATTTGATATATATCATCCCAACTATATATCACACTTCAGGTAAGAATTAATCAGGGATATGTGCAGGGTCATAATATCCTTTGTTATGTACTTGCATCTGGCTGGTCTTTGCCACACATGCTAGCTGAAAATGTACCATTTCCTTTCAAATGTAATGTGAATCCTAAGAAAACTAACTTGTTTAACAAAAGCTAATATAATGCTCTTCAAATAAATGATCTCTCTGTGGATTCCTCCATTAAAAACAAACAACCAGCACTTTTTGTAGTGAAACCCTTATGCAATTTCCTGGCCAGCTTCATTAACCTGCTTGGGTTTCAAACGTACATACTATTTTACATCTGAACAAGAATTAAACTTCGTATCAATTAACAAAGAAACACATCTTGACAATGCAGAGCATTTGCAATGATGACTTCAGGTATCCCAGACAGGAACAGGCTCAACATGGAGGCCTGCAGTACGCCAGTAATGTCGGGGTTGAACCCTGTCAGCGCATCCCTAGCAAACAAGCCTTCAATGCAATACAGATACATGTTGACTTGACTTTAAGTAAACACTCATTTTTGCTATACTTTAACTCAACTCTTACACAATCCTAAGTAAAAATGTCAAATAATATGTGCACTAAAAATGACTCAAAAAAGTCTTATCATGAAATAAAAAGTTTACCATGAGAACAGCATGATGCATCAGATGATATTCTAATGACTGAGGCTTTACTTTACCCTCTCAGCTTTTTATCCCTTCTATAGTTGTACAACTCCATGATCATCAGGAAACTCCCTTAAAATAGGCTTTATATGCATTTAGTCCATGAATACCACATCAAACAATTTTACCATTCAAACTCACCACCAATATCAGCATTTCCTTGCTGTTCAACTAAATTATGGTCAGTGCAAGGCTACACCACCTACCCTTAGTCTTATTTGTGTTGTAGCCCACATCACATGGCCCATCAAGCTGAAGTCCAAGTATGTGCCCAGAGACTATATCAGGCATGATACATACTAGTAGGTCATGTTAATATATAACCCTGTCAAATCTATGTCTATTTGGGTCCTACATCTATCTCTTCTCCAAGAAGGGGAGCTCCATGTTATCCATAGTGTCTGTGAGGTGGACAAAGCTCTATCTTCCATATGCAATAATTGTCAGAAGAAGTCATCTCTTCCTACTGTGCAGGGATCCAACATTGATGAGGCAACCTGTTAAACATTATTTTATAGCGGGATGCCTAGTTTGTTCACCTCCTCCCTTAACCAAAGACTTTATTTTTTCCATTTTCTAGGATGATACTATAACATTCCAAATGACAAACTACAGGAGTACTGAAAGGCAAGAACACTCATTCACCATAACCTGTATTTCTTCTTCTATTTTTATTGTAAAAAATTCATTTTGCTTCAGTCAGTATTCTCTACTTAGACTCTGTTTTCATTTTGCTTAGATAGATAAATAGACAGCTGGACAGACGGATAGATGCACTATAACTTATAACATAATTATAGCAATGATTATAAACTGTATGTAACAATCATTTGTATAATTTCTGGAATTTTGCTCTTAAAAAGGATTTTCTTAAAAATCATAAATCAGTGTCTTTACCTATTGGTTCTTTGAGTATAACACTGTCTGAGCCGGTAACTATATTTCCTCTCTGCCTAACATCACCTTCCAATCCATGCCATCCAACTATATCCTATCTTGCTATAGTATTTTGAAAGACTTCCCAAGTCATCCACTGTAAATAAAGAACACAAAAGGGAGGTTTTCTACTTTCATTCTGCCTGCTACCCTGCTGTTGTCATGGAATTTTCCTAAATCTTTAGCAGGCCGAATGGGCGTTATTTTCATGCAGGCCGAATGGGCGTTATTTTCATGAATTTACTCATGCCTCTGTAGAAGGTCTCATTCCCCTTCCTGTTGCCATTAGTTTTCTTGCATTTGTTGATTTGGCCCCATCACCATCCTTTCTTCCTCCTTTTTTGCCATTCATTTTGTTCCATGATTACATCCCTCTCTACACTTGTATTTTTTAGTTAATAGCTCATTTCCTTACTGTCTTTGCCACCTTCTTGATGAACCATTATGTCATCCACCCTTTCCCACAGTTCCTCAAGCTCTTAACACATCTGCCCCTCACCTCAGTCATATATCTTCTTCCATATTCACCATCTTTCTCCTGGACTACTGCTTGGAAGTCAAGGAACATGGTAGTGTGTAGGATTCTCATGTCCTGTTTATAAGCTAGGACCACATAGTCACATGTTTACTGTCCTCTGAAGATTCATCCATCATGACCTCTTGGATGTCCTTCAGCTACACAAGAATAGGTACAGGATGCTCAACAGTATATAGTACAGCCATTTTCTATTATGAGGACAAGCAAAGTAAAATGTCACAGCTCCACGAACAAAACTATATTGTCCCTGTATAATGTGCTTTAATATTTACTATACATTACTACTTTTGTTGTGTACTGAGCAAAAGCATTCACTAGAATAAAAGCTCCCTATTGAAAAGTCTAGATTGCCAATACCGAGTCCTGAAATGATGAAGAAAAGACCAAAATACAGGAAAAGAAATAATATTGAACTTGTTTTTATATAAATGCACTATGTTAAGCTTTGATTTACATAGTGCAGTTATTATAAGGTGCCATGCAGAATATTACAGCTCCAGTCAGGACACCCCAACTATCAGGTTGCTCAGAACAGAAGCTGTTAGCACATAATACCACTACTGTACAATACATGAAAAACATTCTCAGTAGGATTCATAAATAAACATGACAGTAAGTGATTATGTCTATTTGTTTGATTGGTTTCACATTCTTTCATTTTTTTTATTGTTGGATTGGATAACACAAAACAACCCACACACGTAAAGTATGCCGCAATATGTCTTTCATAATCCCATATGGCTAGTGCATGCAGGATGTCATATCACTTTGTCTTGTTTATACAGCTGCAGCCATTGCACTAAATAGTATGGTTGCTTACCTCACAGATCTTCTGTATCTGTATTCTTATGTAGATTCTACATGGTGCTTATTAAGAATTAATGAAGTCACAACAACAAAGCAATGTATGATGTCACAGTCAACACATACATAAGTTATCACAGCAGTGAATTCCATGCAACTCTGCTGTTTACAGACTCCAGACACTTGTCTGCCACCAACAGCTGCTTTAACTTCAGCCTGATGGACTCAAAATGCAACAATAAAGCACAAACAGTGAAAGTACTTGACTACCTACAGCATTTTTATTACTGCAGATTTAGTATGATCAGGAATAGAGAAATGTTTTTGGAGAGAGGTATGATGATACTTTTTGTACATTTTAAAAGATGGCTGGGAGAATTTTAATTTACAAAACAATCCTAGGTTGTTCTTGTTTGTCTTTCATCTTTTCCCGGTAAGGGGTCGCCACAGCGGAACTCCAGTCCACTAATGATTGGCAGTAGATTTTTACGAAACGCCAATGTGCCAGCTCGACACCCAACCTTCAACAAAGGCACACCCATTTACGCACGCATGTCTTTCAAACGCTACCCAACCGCAGGGAGGACATGCAGACTCCACACAGAAGGCACTCCCAAGCCCAGCCAAGAATCGAATGGGAGAACCTCTTGCTGTGAGGTAACAACGCTATCGCCGTACCACTACGGCATCCACATAACAATCCTAGGTAAAGGTGGTTAATTATTAGACAGGAGTTGGGTACAGAGGTAGGAGTGGAAAGATTTTTGGTTTGGCTTGTTCAGTAGTATTCAGCATTAACTAAGGAAATAAAGAAAGAATTATAAAAGACAACTGAAAGATTGTTGAGGGGAATCCAGAATTATATAAAGTACTTGGTAATGGCCCAGTCTTTACTGTCAAGAAAAACAATTTTAAGTATCTCTTTGTGAACAATGACAGATGTATTACATGAATAAATATTACTATGTATGGCAGCATCTTTCCTTACAGTTTCTGCAAGTTTTGCAAATTTATCAACTCAGGAACCTTTATTCAGATAGTTTATATGGAAAGACACCAAGTCCTAAGAATAAGTATAACTGTAATTGGGAATGAGAATTTATATAGCTACATGTGCTTTATCTAAAGCATTTTACATTGGAAAAACTAGTAAGAGGTTGTGCCTATATATATATATATATATATATATATATATATATATATATATATATATATATATACTTATATGCTATAAAAAGTAGGAAAAGTTCAAGTGCTGTATTTTTGCACAACTTAATATGTACAAATTTCAAGAAATTTAGATGTTTTATTGTTGACTATGTTGACTTGGACCCTGGGAAGTGATTTTGCCACTCTTTTAACACACAGAGTAAGTCAAGACTAAATGCAAACTAATCTCAAGGGTAAAAACACCTTTAGTATTGAAGTATTTTAAAATTAATATGATGGTTGACAGAGTTTTAATTTTTAGATTATAGATAAATGCACATGTCATTCGTTAGAAACATTTGTTGTCTTTATTGTTTTTAATTAAAGCATTTTTGTTGCAACAGAAATAACCGATTAACTGATCTATCAGTTTAAGGCTGAGTTGCATCTATCCATCCATTGTTTTAAATATTTAAATGATAGTGAGTTCAATTGTTCTGGTTTTCTGATGAAATCTCACTGGATTAGACATAAAAGCATTAAAACTGTATTATATCTGGTGTATGCTTATATGACTGTCCATTTTTAGTAAGCTGTTTTCCATCCTGCCTTTAAGAAAAATTGTTTCATTGGTTCTTCAAGGCATTTTGCCAGAAAGTTGAAAGCAATCTATTTACAAAGTTAAACTTTGCAACACTGTTTCAGGACTGTGTGAGAACGGTAAAACAAAGATGCACTGCTGATGAAGCAATTAAGGTGTTCAGGACATTCCAACTTAACAAAGAACAGCAGTTTCATTAGGTTACTGTTAAAAATAAGTTTGAGGCGAAAAAAGACTTTGACAAATATATATTTTTTCAGTAAAAAGCAGGGCTTGTAAAGAGTCTATCAATGCATATTATAAGAAGTTAAGGGACAGAACTAAACCTATAAGTTTGACTATTTATATGATTTACTGCTGAGGTATAGACTTACACTTAGTATAAAAGGTGATAAAGTAAAGAGGAAAGTTTTCTCCAATTCTAATTTGACACTGCAGGAAGCTGGGAATCCCATAGCAATTACAAAGTGTTTTGTTGGGTAACCATTTGAAATGTTAGTACCTGCTCAAGTGAGTCTTGAAACATGGAGAATGTTGTTGTTGTTGTGTCTTTCGGCTTTTCCCGGTTAGGGGTCGCCACAGCGGAACTCCGGTCCGCTAATGATTGGCAGTAGATTTTTACGTGCTGGCTTGCCCGGCCTAACGCACAACCTTCAATGAAGGAATGCTCATTCATACATGTCACAACACAGAAGACGCACTAACTGAGAATCGAATGGGCAATGTCTAACTGTGAGGCGACAACGCTACCGCAGCACCACCACCGCAAACATGGAGAATGAATGCTCAAAAACACAGACTTATATATAATACGTTTGAGATGGCCATTTCCCAGAATATTCCCTTTTCTCTGAGGCATGGCAATCTTGGAGGTGGTTTATTTAAGTTCATGGGTGCGGGAGTGCAATGGGGCTTGTCCCACTGCAAAAAAAGAAGTTTAAAGGAGAACAGTTATTTTTTTTAAGTTTTGTTAACTTTTTTCAGCTTGTTGGCACTTAGCATTTCAAGTGCCAACATTTTGATAGGGAGATGTTTTGTTGTGAAACAAAACGTTCAGGAATGATGTCGTAAATATGTCAGTATACCAGAAATGGCTGTGTTGTTGATCTTGTACATTGAGTCTTGGAGAAAAGGGAGAAAGCTTTATTTTTGTAATCTAGCATTTCATCTTTTTTTGAGCATATATGTATGGACTCAGAACTGGTATATATATATATATATATATATATATATATATATATATATATATATATATATATATATATATATATCCTTATCAGTCGATCAAAGTTTCAAAACTTTGAAGACCATATAGCCAAGATGAAATAAAAAACAGTAAAATAAAATAAAACAACTTACCTTACCTGTACATTTGTGCAGGGGGCAAGGCACCCTGCTCCCCCCATGTGGGAGGGCTGTGCCCCTTCCCCTGCTACTTAACTATACCAACTCTGACATCGCACTACAATGAGGAAAACAGCAAATCCTGAGTTTCGCGATGTACAGCAATCTCAATACAAAGTGTTCAAAGTTTCAAAACTTCTAAAATATGGTCTCAGCCATATGGTCTTGGGAGTTTGGTTTCACTTTTACTACTTGGTGGTATGATTTTTGAGTTTAGACATTTTCATAACAATCAGTCATGTTAGTTAAACAACATGCAATTAATTGCAGTAAATCTAGAAAGCCTGAGTGTATGTATAGCATGAGAGTTAACTGGTATTCAGATGAAATAGCTTCAGCTGATGTCTATGTGTTGAGACTGTGTGCATAGTTTCTTCACTGAACTATGAACCTGAACAGTTTTGCTGTTGTAAAAGCCATTGGACTGAAAGGCTGTCTATGAAGGATGTATTTGTCACATTCAACTAGATATAGGGCCTGACTGCAACATGACCACTGAAAATTCATTCAAGAAACTGGGCTTGAGAAATTCATTGTCTGAGTCAAAAGCTCCATTACTGACTTATACAGGATAAAATAAAACTATTTCCACTTAGCTATGCAGTGAGTGTACAAAAACAGTAAATGTATTATTAGCACTTGTACCAGTTCAGTAAAATGACATTTTCAGAAGATGTGTTTATGAACAAATGGTTATTTCATTGAGCTCCAAATAGTCCACAAGAGGGTAAATTACACTCAGGGGCAATGAATTACACAGTCACAGAGTCAATGATTTGTACAATTTATTTTAATTTATTTTATTTCATTTTGAATTTGTTAACCGGGGTAGAGCACTGACCCCACTAGAACTATATTAGCCTCAGTCCAGGGAAAACACAATAGATACATATCATTATATATAGAGTGAATGAAAAAATGCAACAATATACAGATATTATATACAAACTGAATATTATAGCTGTCTTGAGGCTATAAAGACAATAGGTAAATGACATTATATGCAGCATGACCTAAAAAAACACAATACATACATGCATTATATACAGACTGGTAATAAGAGTTGAGACAGTAAAAGAATAATAATTAAAAATTGAATCAGAACAAGGTATGTAGATGGAAGAAAGGCATGAAGAGATCACGTTTTATGACCAGAGAGATAGCAGTGGCATTTCCTCTGTGTGATGCCGGATTGATGGATCAACTGTATCCTCCTATTTCTTGAATAAGAAACATTCTAACCCATATGACTTCCACCTCACTCTTGTTAATGATTAGGAGAGTAACACAATGTTGCCAACATTGTCTGCTCTGCTTAAACCGGAATAAATGTCTGATATCCAATTTGAAAGCAGTTCAACTGAAATATAAATTCTGTAATGACAGGTCAGGTAAGCCTTTTTCAGTGCTGAAACCAGGACAGATGGTCTGAAGTCAAAATCCAGGTGACAAACACTCGGAAAAACTGAAAGATGTCAAAGGATGTATCAAAGACCTACACTATCAAAATGACAGAAGTTATAACCCAGAGAAGAGATAGAAAGCACCTGTATCAGACTGGACTGTTTTCTTCATAGATTAGTCAAACAGCTGAGAAGTTGTCTTCTTCTCATTAAGATATAGTTCAAGCCACCAAGAATCGCAAATTCCATAGTCAGACATTTCCCCTGTAGTATGATTTACATGGGCATCCTGATTGTCACTGTACGATATCCAGTTCCTCACTTAACTATGCTTGTCAGTGTCTAGCTAATGGATATAACCCCAAAGTCACCTATGGCTACAGTATCATTTGCTAGGGAGTGTAAACTATGTAGATATTGTACAGTTATTAAAAAAATATATTTTATTTTACTTGTGTTTACCAGGAAATTCTGACTAGAGAGATGTCCTTTCTTAGCGGAGGCCCAGGGAGAAAAGCTCCAACATATACAAAAAGAAAGATTTATACTGATACAGAAATATTATGACAGACTGACATACATAGATACAGTGCAATATATACAGGAATGTTTCACATAATTACATTTTACACATACTGACACAAAGTGTATATACATTCAATTGCAAACACATAGTGATTATATCTTTAAAATGTAATCCATACATTTGTAGGCATTTTGTTCCAAGGGAAATCAAAGAGAATATGCTTTATTTCCAAAAGGGAGTTTATGTTGCAAAGACATGCATCTGGAGCATTTGTCCCCGGGTCTCCGCTGAAAATTGGCTTTGCTCCAAGTTGGACTTTCCCAGTAAATAAATGTTAAATAAATGGGTCAGTTTTACCTTGAGAATTATAATTGATGAGTGAGAAGTTACTGTGCAGATAAGGATATAGTAAGGAAAATATGATTAGAACGGTGGGTAGAAGGGGGCTTCTGGGTAACAATTTAGTGGAGCTTATCCATGCCTAGTATGTGTGCACAACTTTGAGTTCTATAAGTGGGATTTGAGTGTTTGTATAAACTGCAAGGTGTTTGTAATGAACCTTATATCTGTAGGCAGTGAGTTCCAAATTTTGACTACACATGTAGGGACTCTCCTGCAGAGTTGTTGACTTTGGTTACAGCTATTAAAGATTTATTTTTTGAGCATAAAGATAATTTATTAGTATTGGGAAATAAAAGGTTTTGTAGGGCAGGGGGTTTGTCTGTGTAGTTAAGAAATATATGGGCCATAGTAAGTTGGTTATATATTACACGATTAGGTAGTTCTAGCCAGTTAAGTTCTTTCAGTGCTAAACAACAGTGAGGTCTATAGTTGTGGTCTGTTGCAAATCTGGCAATTTAATAATAGCAGGTATCCAAGTTTTATAAGTCAGATTTTTTTTATGTTTGTGAGAATAGGTGAGGCATAAAGAAGTGTTGAAATCAGATGGGTTCTTGCAATAGTGTCTTTTGTGGTACCAGTTAGATGCTGCTTATTTATATATAGAGTGCTAAGCTTTTTATGAACTTTTTTTATTGTTTGGGTTATGTGTAGGTCAAATTTCATGGTGTTGTGAATACGAACACCTTGACGTTCAGTCTGGGATACAAGAGTAATGGTTGTATTATTCGTAGATGTGATGATAAATGATGCAGGTGGATCTTTAACTTTAGTTGGTTGGAAAAGCATGAGTTTGGTCTTCTTAGGGTTTAGAATGAGTTGGGCTTCTGAAAGCCTAGCTTCTACTGCACAAAAGGACTGTCTGTGTTAGTTGTTGTAGTTGTTGCCATGATGATGCAGCACATATTAATGTGGAGTTGTCTGCATATTGGACAAGGGAGGCATGTAGAGTAGCAGTGTTCAAATTGTTAGTGAAAGCCGTGAATAGTAGCAGGCCTAGAATGGAGCCTTGTGGGACACCTAGATTAATGGGTAGTAGGGTAGAGATATCTTGTTTCCATTTTACTGACTGCTGGCAGCCTGTTAAATATTGTTTGAAGCAGGAAAGTCTAGAATAACCAAGGTTAAGTTCTGAGAGTACCTTTATAAGTTTGCATTGAGAGACAGTATCAAATGCTTTTAATAGGTCTAGAAAGATGGATGATACCATTTTACCATTAGTTCAGTGTTGATTAATGCCATTAGTAAATGACATTAGGGCAATATGCAATAATTATTGTTACATGTCATAATGTCATAATAGCAAGGGATGATTCAAGAGCTTATCTAAAGAATCATGTATTGGTTTGTGAATGATTGTGCAGTAGCTTGGTGAGAGAAGCTTTTATTTGAATTTATTTTTTATTTTTTACACACTCTTTTCACTGTTGGAAGAAGGAAAGGATAGCTTGTAGACAAGAAGATTTGCTTTGATTTATATTTTGCCATTTTCCCTTTAATTTTCACTGTTAGTTGTTAGAAAGGGAATTCATATCTCTCAACTATACAGATTTTTACAGAATATCTAGATTTTTGCCTTGCATTTTTGCTCCACGTTTCATAAATTTGTGGGGTTTTTTTTGGCAAATTAGTGGCAAATCATTAAAGACTGAAGTTAGAAAATAATGACAGACATTTGAGTTTCAGACTTCATACCCTTCAGAAAATTTATGCTAATGTAAAACCTGTTATTCTACCAACTGTCAATGTTTTTAAGAGCAATATTTAAAATTTATCCCTATTTTTGGGCCTTTGTCCCACTTTTATTTATGGATTTGTCCAGATTTCGTACTCTAAGAGGTTGAGAGGTATGAAAGGGATAGGTTTTAGGCAGGACAACTCTAGCCATCCCAATCGGCATAGTCAGCTACAAATTCACACAGACTGTAGAGAGGACAATCCAGAGCTTAACTAATCAATACTGTCTTGGTTTGTGATTTATTGATCTTTTCTGTTAAAAAGAGGTGCGACTATGAGCAACAGTGAGTGATGCAAATGAATTCCAGCTTTTGTGTGACTTTCACAATTTGTACTGTTAGAGAAACAACTTTGCTGTATGTAATTTAGTATTTAGTTGTATATTGCTTGTGTGATTTTTGTCATAGAAGTTGATTTAAGTTCTCTTTGAATTCTGTTCTGTGGTTACTGATTTTGATTATTCTTTTCTTTTACAATGTTTTATTCATTTGAAGCTGAATATGGATTCCTTAAATGAGTATGCAATTAATGATTTGCTAATGCACAAATATCTTGTACAGTATCATAAATGCTATACATATTTAAAGGTAATACCTGATAACACTGGTGATCTGTTGTCCTCATGTCAAAAACTGGAGGATTTGTTTACCAGTATTAGTAGTAAATCTAGACTTACTGATGACAATTGCACTTGCGTTGATTGATACAGCTTGGAGAACTGTTGTTAATTTATTAATGACTGGACTGATGAGATAAATAATGTTAGGCAAAGAGCAAGTAGAACACATTTAAGTAAGGATGTGTCTATAGTCTGTACAGATCACTCAACCCCTTTGAAACAAGATAATGCCACTAACAACTTTAAAATTCTGTATACAAGTATTCAGCAATCTGAGGATTCAGAATGTATAGAAGGAAATAAAAAAAAAGAAAAGAAGAAAAAGATACGGATAAATGTCTGTAAAGAAAAGAGAATACATACTAAAAATGACACTGTTTTGTTATGCAACATGCAGATTACAGGAATGATATATTTTTTTTTATCAGAAAACCTTCAGTCTACAGAAAGAGGCATCCTATTTCCAAAAGGCAAAGTAGAAAAAAGAGGTAAGGAACAGGTGAAAATGAAATCAAAAGTGAATGTGGAAGGACTGAAGAACATTACTGTAAGAAAAAAGAGGAGAAAGACAGACGTTGACAACATGGCTCAAGCTGTGGATGTACAAAGCCAGCTGGATGGGAACTGTATGCTTGCAAATGTAATGCGCAATGAAAACAGTGGGATTAATAAGACTAATGGTGATGAAGATCATTCCTTTGTAACATTTGTAGAACAGCTATTACCAAACAAGACGTTGAAGATTCTTCAGATCTGATCAGAAAAGATATTCTTGTAAGTGAAGATTCAGTTATTAGAGGAATTGACACATTTGCAGAGAAGATAACATTGAATACTGTTATGCTTGCCAGGAGCAAAAACAGAGGATGTGAGGCAGCCCTTAGAATGTTTTAATGTAAGGAATTACGGATCTGTTTTTATACATCAGTCCAAATGATCTCAT
Source organism: Protopterus annectens (assembly GCF_019279795.1). NCBI lineage: Eukaryota > Metazoa > Chordata > Ceratodontiformes > Protopteridae > Protopterus > Protopterus annectens. The sequence continues at coordinate 808,127,763 of NC_056737.1, read as the reverse complement.
CTACAAGAACTCTGACTGTTAGTAGGCAACTTACAGCACTCTTAAATAGCAAAGCTTGTACGGGTGATAGGACATACTTTTCTCAAATCATATACAGAAAGGACAGTCATGTCACCATGAATTAAGAGTTTTGGGATAAATATATACATGAAAAAATGTCCAGTTTTAAAAACTGGATATGTGCAGAGCATCCAAACCTAATTTTCTCACACGTGTTCAGACAGGATGGCATGCACTTGTCCAAACCAGAGAAGAGAATTTTTGCAGCAGATATTTTATAATATTTGACAAATACAAGGCAGGATTTTTGTCAGGTCAAAAAGTTAACATTTCACAGATAGCAACATTTGATGCACCTCTTGCAGCACATCCTCAGGAAAAAGGTGTCTATGAGGAATCAAAATCCTATCATGCACAGTGTCAGTTTAAGTGTGGACAGGTGGGGATGGATGAGAGATCCCTTCTCTTGTGAGAATAGATTCACCCTGTGAGATAACTTGTGATGATCACCCCTGGCTAAATACAGAAGAAGAGGGAACCAGTACTGTCTCGGCAAAAAGGGAGTCACCAAGATTTTCAGAGCATCCTGTTGAATTTTGAACAGGACTTTTGGAATGAGAGGAAGGGGAGGGAATGCATTAAGAAATATTCCCTTCCAAGAAAATGAGAGGGCATCCACCTTCCGCACCACAGGACCAGGGACTCTGGCACAAAAAAGAGGAAGTTGTTTGTTAAGAAGGGAGGCAAGAAGAGTCACTTGAGGAGTATCCCATTGGTGGATAATGTCCAGAAACACATCCTTGTGAAGCATCCATTCATTGGACCTGCTCAGAGTGTCTGCCACAATGTTCTGACCGTAAGGGATATAATCTGCCTGAAGAGTCACTTGATACTTGACAGCAAGATCCCATACCAGAAGTGCCAACCGGCAAAGAAGATAAGATCTTTTTCCAACCTGTTTGTTTACATACCACACTACAGTGGTGTTGTCTGTAAACACCTTGTGAGGCCCAGGAGGGAAAAGTAGATGAAAGGCCTGAAGAGCCAGCAGAAGAGCTCTCATGTCTTTAGCATTGATGTGGTCCTTCTGCTGATGAGGCAACCACATCCCCTGAACTTTCAGGGAGCTAAATGTCACCCTCTATCCCATGCCTGAAGCATCTGTGAACAATTCCTGAGAAGGAAGAGGGGGATGAAATGGGATCCCTGGATTCAGAGACAACTGCTAAATCCACCGATGAAGTTCCTGTCTGAGACAAGGAAGAAGAGGAACTACAAATTCTAAAGGATGTGCATGTTGAAGCTACACTGACTTCAGAAACCACTGAAAATTGTGAAGTTTGGCCAGAGGGAGCATCAGAATGGTGGATAACATGAAACTCAGAGCTATCAGAAACTCCATGGCAGTATATGGAAGCCAGAGGAAGAAGAGTGTGAAAGAAAGAAATGAGAGTTAAGGCCTTTGGAGGGGGCAGGGAAAACAGCATCTGGTGCCGTCTGAATCCTGCAACCCAGAAAAACATTATCTTGAGAAGGAGTCAGAGAAGGCTTTTTGAATTTTATAGTGAACCCCAGACTCTGAAGAAGGGAAATGGCAAAATTAAGATTTTGCAAAAGGGTCTCTGGAGAGGACACCTGAATCAACAGGTCATCCAAGTAAGAAAGTATTTGGATTCCTTGAAGCCTGCAAAAAGCAATCACAGGAGCAAGGCATTTGGTGAACAACCTTGGGGCAGTAGAAAGGCCAAAGGGCAAACCACAGAAATAAAAATGCCAGGAAGGAACAGAGAAACATAAAAACTTCCTGAAAAGAGGATAAATCAGAATATGGGGATAAGCATCCTTGAGATCCAGAGACACCATTTAGACCTGAGGGAGCAAGACAGGAAACAGAATCTGAAGGGATACATCTGAAAGGAAGGCACTTTTAAAAGTGTTTAGATGAGAGAGGTCTAGAATAGGTCTCCAAGTGCCTTCTTTCCTGGGCACTAGAAACAGTCTGGAGTAGAATCCTTTCCCCCTTTGGGACACAGGAACCTCTTCAATAGTACCCTGAGTCAAGAGATTTTGAAGAACCCCTGGGAAACATGGAAGTTACTCCCGAGGAGGTTAAAGAATTCCCATAAAAGAAGGACGGGATTTCCACACCATGAACTACCACTGACAAATGATTGACAGAACCCAAGAATCTTGAGTGATATGAAGCCAAACAAGAAGAGAAAGATAAAGGTGAAGAGAAAGAGGAATGTGGCTAGAAAGGGACAGACAGTCACACAGCACCTGGTTTTGACTGGAAAGGAATGCTTTGATACCCCTGAAAACTGAGGGGCCTTATTAAGAGGAGCCTGTTTGCCACTCTACATACTTTCAGTACAAAGGTGGGATTGCCTAAGAACAAAGGCAGGCTTAGTGGGGTAGTTTCTCTGAAATTTAGGCACAGGACAAACAAACACATGTTTAAGCTCATGTAAGGCCTTACCCTTATCCTGAAATTTAAATAAACCAGCAGGAGCTTCCCCAAACAAAAGCCTAGAATCCAGGGGAGCATCCACCAACTTAGCCTTAATATCATCAGGTAGAGGTTGAAGCCTAAGCCAAGAATACCTCCTCATCTCTGAACCAAAAAGAGCAGTCCTAGAAGAGGCATCTGCCGCATCATAACTACATTTACTAGAATGATGAATGACTTTGGAGGAAGTCCTTATCGAGGAAAGAACAGAAGTTTTACCCTCAGAGTCTGGAAAAGCAGAAATAAGTTGACAGGCCTGAGAAAGAATAGCCAACACATATCTAGACATATGGGTCTGATAATTAATAGCCCTAAAAACTAGGGTAGCAGAAGTGTAAACCTTCTTACCCAGCCTTTCCATAGCTCTGCTGTCCTTGTCAGAAGGCAATAACTTGGTCGAAGGAAGCATTTGACATGGCTTATCAGAGGCTAGAGACACTACAGAGGGATCAGAAGCAGGACATTCATTCAGGTTTCTTTGGAGCAAGGGGGCATAGAATCAGGTACATGAGAGGTATTGGAAAAAGCATCCAGCAAAGCAGCTAAAACAGGAGGAATAGCCGCAGGCTTAGGAGATTCCAACTGCAGCAACGTATAGTACCTCTTATGGATATCAGAGACCTGAGCACAATCCCACTTAAAAAAATCCATCATCCCAGAGAGTATGTCCCCAAAGGAAATTTCCTCAAAAGGAACATCAGGACTAATAGATTCCTCTTCCTCAGACCCATAGTCCAAAGGAGAAGGAATTTGAGTAGAATAAGTCATGGATTTGTCATCAGAATCTGAACTCATCCTCAGAAGAATCCTGTTCTCTAAATCTTTTAAGGGGAGTAGAGGACCAAGAAGGAGCAGGAACCAAAACTCCTTGAGAAGGCTTTAAGGACATTAATGCAGTAAACAGGCCTGCCAGTCATGTTGTGGATCCTTAGGAGCAAAAGAAACATGTTTAAGTTTTTGTTTCTTTCTTCAGGAACATACTCTCAAAAAAACTGAGAAGGTTGAGACCCAGGACGACAGTCAAGACCGTAGTAGGAATTTCTTCCCCAGTTAAAAATGGAGCAACTCCCCTAGGTGTTCCCCTTGAATGTCCAAGATGGACGTCTGCAAAGCCTCTTTGGATGTGCTGCCAGCCAGATCCTCACCAGCCTCCAACACAGTTCTGGCAGAGAAATCCAACAACATAGCCGGGCAAGCCTCCAGGTTTGTAACGATCTTGAGAGAAACACCTGCCAGAGGGTGGACAGTGGAAGATTCCAGTTATACCTTTTTCACTTTCTTCTTCACTAATGGCTGACCCTCAGGGTGGGAGATTCCTTCCATTGTATCTTTAGCGAGAAGCTTAACATGCTAGTTCTCAAGATGCAAAGAAAGGGAAGAAAGTCTACTGTGAAGAGTTTTTGGAACAAAGCCCTGACAAACTGAGCAGGACGCATGGTCATGAGAAGTTCCTTGACAAAAAGACACTTATTGTAGCAGTCTTTATGGGGAATCTAAAGAATAAAGAAGAAAGGACGATCACCATGGCTAAAATAAAACAAAATTTTAATACAAAATCAAAAAAACATAGGTAAGCACTTTCACAGTCCTCAGACTGCTTCTTCAGACCTATTAAACAGTGTTTATAGGGAGTCTGTCTCCCACACTGGCATTTACCCTTCCTGGATGACGTTAACCCCAAGGAGCACAAAACAAGACGAGAAAAAACAAAAACCCCAATGGGGCACTTATCTGCAATTGCAAAGAAGTCAGCAAACAGGCATGTATAGTCACTGGAGAATGAAAATGCATTCAACTGGCAGAAAATGGGTGCAGGTAAATAGATTGACAGTGAAAAGATACTTTCATACTGGCAGCAAAAAAGTTCTGACTAAGGTAGGCCTGAACATCACCTTTATGCCCTATGCTATGCAAGGAGCATTTGGGTAATGTTTGGCATACCTTTAAAGCAACAGGAGTCTTTTGTAGACTGGCCAAACGTCACACTTCCATATGTTAAGAACACTGCAGCAGTGAATGCAAGGACATATTACTGTTACTTCATGTCAAGTTTTACCACTATTGGTGTACAGTGATCATGGGGTTATAAAGCTTAACTTGTTGCTAGAGTGATGTGTTCAGCAGAAAAACTGCAGAAGGAAAATGGAAAGTTTTGAAAGAGAAATTGTTTGAATGCAGAAAATCAAAAAATGTTTAACATCAAGATCTAGGCATATAACTCAGGCGGATATATTTCCTTAAAAACAAGATACTTGATTAAGGTGTGCGACAAAAAATATAAGAAATGGAAAACAGGTTGAACTACATTTTTGAAAACTGAAATAAACAAATTGGAAAAATAAAGTATAATGTGAGACAAAATCAAGAAAAATTTGGAGAAAATTTATATAAAGATATTGAGCATAACAGGAAACCATTTTACAGATACATAAGATGTGGAAGGGGTAAATACATACAAATTGATAAACTGTGTTTAGATTCTAAAAATCTATTTTCAGGCATAACAGATAATAGGTATACTTAAAAAGTTGTATGCAAAACAGTTTGGCTCTACAAAGGGGGTGATAAGTTGTCTTAATGACAACCAGATAACCTCAGATGCTGAAATCAAATTAGATTATATTGAAAAAGAACTTTGCAAACTGGATCCAAACAAAGCATGGGGAGGAGACGGAATTAGTAATAATCACCTGAGAACACTTCAGTAAGAACTTACAGTACCATTATGTCTATTATTTACTAGGTCATATAAATGTGGGGTGATTCCTCAAGATTGGAAACATGCACTTATTAAACCTGTCTTTATGGGAAGGTGGAGTATGTCAAACTCAGAGTCATATAGACCCTTAAGCCTACTTTCATGTTGTGGAAAAATAATGGAGAAGGTAATATTCGATACAACCTGATAGGAATGACTTTGCAAATGTCTGCACACTACTATGCATGTGCCATGCAACAATCTCAGCATTTCTGCGCTCTATCACACCTGTCAACCATCTGTGTAGTTAACTAAACTTTGTCGCCGAAACCAATGTTGGCCAAAGGGGGATTCAACAATATTCAGTTTCCCCAGCAATATATATATATATATATATATATATATATATATATATATATGTGTGTGTGTGTGTGTGTGTGTGTGTGTGTGTGTATATATATATATATATATATATATATATATATATATATATATATTTATATATATGTATATGTGTGTGTGTGTGTATATATATATATATATATATATATATATGTGTGTGTGTGTGTGTGTGTGTGTGTGTGTGTGTGTGTGTGTGTGTGTGTGTGTATATATATATCCCATGGTGGTGGTGCTCACAGTAAGACGTTGTCCGGTTCGATTCTCAGCTAGAGCATCTTCTGCGTGAAGACTTGCACTAATGGGCGTACCTTCGTTGAAGGTTGTGCATCAGGGCTGGTAACTCGGCATGTAAAAATGAACTACCAATCATTAGCGGACCGGAGTTCCGCTGTGGCGACCCCTAACCGGGAAAAGCCGAAAGACACAACAATAACAATATATATATATATATATATATATATATATATATATATATATATATATATATGCATGTATGTATATGTGTGTGTGTGTGTGTGTGTGTGTGTGTATGGGTCACCCTCATATGATCGAACTTTCAAAAGTTCCACTTTCATATGGCCGAGACCATATGATTGAACTTTTAAAAGTTCGAACGTTCTTAATGAAGATCTCCATATACTGCAGAATGGGAAGATTTCCCTTGTCTGCACTGTAGTGTGATCTCAGAGTTGGTATATTTAGATAGCAGGGGGTGCAGGGGGGCTTGCCCCCTGCTAAAAATGTTCAGTTAATTTGTTTTTTGTTTTACTTTTTTTTATAAGATGTTCGAACTTTTAAACGTTCGATCATATGGTCTCGGCCATATGAGTGTCGAACATTTGAAAGTTCGATCATCTGAAGTAGTAGATCCGTGTGTGTCTATATATATATATATATATATATATATATATATATATATATATATATATACATATATATATACATATATATATATATATATATATATATATATATATATATATATATATATACATATATATATATATATATATATATATATATATACATATATATATATATATATATATATATATATATATATACATGAATACATAAATACACAAATATATATGTACAGATGTTCTTCGTGTTTCACTGTTGCAGTCATCACATTTGGGTTATCTGCTTGCAGTAGCCCTCAGTCCGTCTGATTATCAAAGTTTTGGGTCCTGTGTCGGTTGCTGTCTCATCTTCCATGATGTCAGGTCATTAGGGGTATAAAGCATGCAGCTGACGCCATTATATCAGTCTTTCTTGCCGTGAGGTGCCCGAAGCAGAAGCAGTTCGCAAGTGCTGGTCGGCCGACTCCTGAAATTTTTGTTTTCAAGTTTCAGAACTGAAGTCTTCAACTAAAGCTAAGTACCCCATTGGGGAAACTTTTTCTTGCTCTTTACCGATGTCAGTAAAAGTTAATAATTGCATTTCTTGTGGAAAGCAAATACCTCATAAAAATTTTCATTCGAACTGTATTCCTTGCCTAGGCCCTGACCACAATGTACCCTGCTGTTGGTTTTGTGCCTTATTTAACCAGCAAACTATCCATTGTTGGTATATTTAAGATTCTAAATATTTCGGTTCTCGGTTCAATTATGCAGATATGTCATCGGTAACCCATCTGACTACCAGCATACTGAAAAAACGCAAAGATAAAGACAGAGGCAGGCCGCCTAGGTCCAAAGCTGCCGACGACGCTTCTCCTAAGCCAGTCGCCAGTTCGCTGGTACTCAGTGAGGCGCTTTCGCAGCCCCTAATACCCGCTACTTCTGATTTGCAGGCCTCTACTGAGACCCATTCGAAGTCTGGTATGCCGCAAGATGCTTCAACTGTGGAACCTGTGGATGTCTCTACCTTGGATGGGTCCAAAACCGCTGTGTAGGCACCGGCTTCTGAGGGTGTATTCAGACCTATGAACTTGCATATTAAACTGATGCCACCTTCTTCTTTAAGGCCTAAAGCTCGAACCATGCCTAGAAAACCAACGCCCAGGCTGCATGCTCAGGCCTGTATGCCTAAAAAACAAATGATAAGAATGGCTGAAGACCTTATAACTTTAATCAGGGGAAGTCAACCATCCCCTTCTAAGAGACCTAGGACTGAATTTGCTTATGAATCTTCTAACCAGGATTCTTAAATTTCTGTTTCTTCTGATGATCTGGATTTGCCCTGATCTACTTATGAGGATTCTGATGCAGAGGACTCTATTCCCTCTGCTTCACCTCCAGATGATTTCTCTTTTGATGAAATCTTGCATATTAGGGAGCATTTCTGCTGGGAAAGCCAGGATTACTCTGATTCAAAAAAGAGGCTTAGGGACTTCTTACTACTGCCTCAACACAGGCCTTTAGCTATCCCTCCTGCACTAGACATTGTTGATGCTGCCTTTTTGGAATCTAGTTTGGCCCCTGATTATTTGCCTCCTGCTCCCAGAAAACCTGATAAATATTACAGGGTTCCTGATTCTCACAAGTTCCTTTTTAAAAATCTTACTGCAGATCCTGAGACTATTTCACAGGGACCCAAGGGCATTAAGGCTACTACTGCCAAAAATCCTACCACTTCTGATAGAGACTCCAGGGCACTGGATAGATGGGGTAAGAAGGTATACACTTCTGCAACCTTGGCCATAGGGGCCTTAACCTGTCAGTTTCATATGTTAAAGTATCAGCAACATACTATTGGATTGCTTAAAATAAAATGATGTTGATTCCTGACTGTGCTGAAAATAAAGATTTACAGGATTTAATGCATTCTGCTGAACAGGTTGGAAAACATACTTTGCAATGTGGGTTTGATTCATTAGAGGTCTCTTGCAGGGCTGCTGTCACTGGGTCTGTACTTAGAAGGCATGCTTGGCTTAAGGTACAATCTTTGCCAGATCATGTTAAAGCTAAATTTTTGGATGCTTCCTTAAATCAGGACCGCCTGTTTGGCAACAAAGCAGAAGAAGTTCTTAAAAAGATGGAGGAAAAAGCTAAATCTATGCAAACAGTTAAAGATTTCCTACAAGTTCAGCCTCCAAGATTTAATAGGCATTGGCCCTCTAAGAATTGGTCCTTTCCTGCCTCTTCCAGGCCTTCTCAACCCAAACCCAGAACCAGCAGAAACCCCAGGTTTCAGTCCCAGGGTATGCACAAGACTAAGCAGTGGGGGGCCTCCACTTCCAAATAGGGGAGTAGTAAGACTCCCCCCTGTGGAAAGCTGTTTCAATGACTTGACTTTAAAACTTCCAAGCACATCTCAACTGACTGCTCCTTTAGGGGGAAAGATTGCTCTGCAAGCAAAAAACTGGGAATTCATTACTCAGGACAAATGGGTTTTAAATATAGTTTCCCAAGGATACAGATTTCACTTCCACACATTAACAACCCCAAACGGTTGGCCAGATCTACCCCCAAATCAATGAGCAGAGGCTCAAAAGCAAGTACTCTCTCTCTTAAGCATAAAGGCTATTCAAACTGCACCAGAAGAGGAAAAGGGACAAGGTTTCTATTCAAGACTTTTCCTGGTACCTAGAAAAGACAATTCCTGGCGTCCTATCCTGGACCTTTCTACCTTAAACACTTTTTTTGGCGATTCCAAAATTTAAGATGCTAACTCTTCACAAGCTACTTCCTATGCTAGGCAAAGATGCCTGGTTGGCAACACTGGATTTAAAGGAAGCCTACCTGCACATCACAATCAGGGAATCTTGCAAAAGATACCTACGCTTCAAAGCAGGCTACATGCACTATCAGTTTTCTGCACTGCCCTTTGGCTTATCTACTGCACCCAGGGTATTCACAAAGTGCCTAGCTCCTGTCATAGCATTTTGCACACAAAGAAAAATTCAAATATACCCATACCTGGACGATTGTCTAATTCAGTCAGAAAGCCAGGAAATACTTTTGAATCATCTGGCATTTGTACAAAAGGTGCTAACTTGTCTGGGGTACACCATAAACGAAAAGAAGTCACATCTGGTACCCTGTCAACAAACTGTATTCCTGGGAGCAATCTTGAACACAACTTCCCAGATGGCTTTCCTCACACCAGAGAAACAAATTAATTTGACAACTTACTTCAAACTAGTGGCCACAAAGAACCCATCTGCAAGGCAAATAGTACAAGCCTTGGGGTTCATGGCCTCCTGCATTCTACTAATTCCATATGCAAGACTGCATATGAGGAAACTACAGTGGTATCTAAAAAGCCTATGGTGTCAATGTTCTCAGGATCTAGAAGCAATGATTCCTATCATACCTTGCTTACAGCTATAATTCCTTTGGTGGGCAGAGGCCTGCCACCAAAACAAGGGGCTGCCATTCACTCTACCCCCTGCCTCCCAAACCCTAACAACAGATGCATCAGACTATGCATGGAGGGCTCACTTAGCAGGGAAGTGCATTCAGGGCAAATGGAACCAAAGTCAAATGTACCTGCATATCAATCAAAAATAAATGTTAGCTGTACAGAATGCTCTGACAACCTTCAAGGACCACATTATTCCAGGACAATTAATAGTACAGACTGACAACACCACTGTTATGTGGTACATAAACATGCAGGGGAGAATCCACTCATACCCACTCTGCAGACTAGCCATGGCTCTGTGAAACACAGCCTTGAGCTACCAAGTGCACCTACAGGCTCAATTCCTGCCCGGAAACCTAAACACACTGGCAGACGATCTAAGCAGAAATCTCATGGACCCACATGAGTGAAAACTGGAACCAAAGACATTCAACATGTTGATAAACAAATGGGAGAGCCCGGATATAGACCTGTTTGCCCCCCCCCCCCCAGAACTACCAATTAGACAAATTCTGCACAAGGACTCCCCACACACAAGCTTGGAAAGTGGATGCCCTGTCCTTCACCTGGAAAAACCTATCAGTTTATGCCTTTCCTCCTCTGCCTCTTCTCACCGAGGTACTACTAAACATCAAACAGGACAACCCAAGGACGATAGTGATTGCACCAGACTGGCCACGCCAACACTGGTACCCCCTCTTGCGCACCTGCCCCAGATCCTTACCCTGGTGTGCCAGCAGGAAGGCCAGATTCTGCACCCTCATCTTCAAACCCTCAACCTGGCAGCCTGGCTAATTACCTGAGCTCTCCATTACCATCCCTCAGTAAACAAGTGTTACATGTCATTCTGGAGGCAAGATGGCCTAGTACTAGAAAATCTTATGCTGAAAAATGGAAAAGATTCCGTTCCTGGAACCAAGCTCAGGGGATAGGCACAGCAGCGCTCAATTTACCTCAGATTCTTCAATACTTAACCGAGATGCTTCACAAGGGTCTTTCTTTTTCCTCCATCAAAATTCATGCCTCAGCCATTTCAGCTCATTACAATACAGAATCACCCCTCTTCTCTCATCCACTGCTTAAGCAGTTCCTCAGATTGACCAAAAACTTAAGACCACCTAGGAGAGCCCCAACTCCAGCCTGGGACCTTAACTTTGTATTGGAAAAACTCACTCTGCCTCCTTTTGAGCCAGCTGCAAGTGCAGAGTTGAAATTCCTTTCTTGGAAAACAGCCTTCCTTTTAGCCAGCACTTCAGCAAGAATGGTCTCTGAATTACAGGCCCTTATGGTAGTGGAGCCTTTCATCATCTTTCATGCAGACAGGGTGTCCCTCAGGACCAAGCCCTCCTTCATGCCCAAGGTAGTATCCAGTGTGGCCCTAAATCAGTCCATTCAATTTCCAACCTTCTTTTCTAATCCACAGAACAAAGGGGAATGTATACTGCACTCCTTAGATGTGCACAGACAACTTAGATATTCTTGGACAGGACTAAACTTCCCAGGAAATCTGAGCAGCTGCTGGTGGCATTTGCTGCAGGGGCAGAGGGGAAGGCCATTTCAAAGCAAACTATTTCTAAATGGATAGACCACTGCATTTATTTCTGCTATAAGCACCATGGAAAACCTATCCCACAGGGGATAAGACCACATTCTACCAGGGCTGAATCTACTTCTACAGCCTTTCTCAGAGGTGTCCCTACCAGGGACATCCTAGAAGTTGCTACCTGGAGTTCTGAACATACTTTCACCAAGCATTACCATTTGCCAGTTTTCTCTAACTCCAGGGCTGGTTTTGCTACTGCAGTTTTCCAGGAATTTATAGCTGGTCCTAATGCTATTTAAATTCCTCCTCTCATACTTAGCTTTGGGAATCTACCCTAATGTGATGACTGCAACAGTGAAACACAAAGAACATAGTACAGTTGTTTACACTTACCATAAATGTAGATGTTCGAGTGTATTCACTGTTGCTGTCCTGGTTACCCTCCCTCCAGCCCCCTAACTTCTTTTGGCTATGCCTCTATTCTTTTTTCACTGTACTTAAAAGCTTTTTGGTGTATTTGCTTTTTTGTTGGAGGTATAACCTTGTATGTATGTATGTATATATATATATATATATATATATATATATATATATATATATATATATATATATATATTTAATTGCTTCCCATTGGGGGGCACCTGCCATCTGGGGCAAGAAAAACTGATGTAATGGCATCAGCTGCATGCTTTATACCCCTGACAACTTGACGTCATGGAAGATGAGACAGCATCCGACACAGGGCCCAAGACTTTGATAATCAGGCTGACTGAGGGCTACTACAAGCAGATAACCCAAACGTGATGACTGCAACAGTGAATACACTCGAACATCTACATTTATGGTAAGTGTACACAACTGTACTTTTCTCTCTCTCATAGATATATATATATATATATATATATATATATATATATATATATATATATATATATATATATATATATATATACATATACATATATATATGTATCCATATATAATTTTTCATTGCAAGCTTAAAGGACAATTGCAACCTAACCAAAAGGTTTCCTTTTCTCAAGAGTGCAGTTTCCTCCATGCAGAAGGATCTCCATACTTCCACATACTGAAAAAAGCATGACTTAAAAGTTTCTTCCCCTCTGTGGCATTTTTATCCTGATCAGCTTCCTCGGTGCACACTGTGGGATGGGGATTGAATGAAATATTATGATACTTTTTTTAGGACTTTTCCTCCATTCTTGCATCATTTCATATTACACTTTTGACTGTTTTATGTTAAGAAAAAAAAAAGAACACATTCAGCAGGTTAAGTACAGGTACCTCTTTTTTGTTAGTTCACACTCACTGAGGTCAAAAAGCTACTCACGCGAAAAATGTGCAGCTTTTTTATTATGTGCAGTCATTTATAGCTGTATTAATTTCCTCCCCCGTCGCCATAAACCTATTGAGCTTTTTTTGTAGTCTGAAGGGTAGATAACCTGATAAACCATCGAGACCACCTTCACTAACTGAGCTTTGCAAGCCAGTAAATATGAAAATATGTCTGACACTGGAAAGGAAGGTGGAAGAAAGACAAGACCTAGAACTCAGGAAATATCACTCTTTTGTAAATGTATTTTAGTTTAGCTGATTGATTCTTTATGTCTCTTCAAACACTTTTTACAGAATATGCAGTGCATATATAGGAAACAAACAGGCAAATCCTGAGGCAAACTGCGTTAACAATTTTACTGAGGATTCTCATATCAAACAGCATTTCTCACTGTTTACATTATATGTTAATAGCACTGTAGTCTGACTGGAGAGAGTGTGGTAAATTAATATCACCAGCTATTCCTTCACAGTGCATTATGGGCAAAAAGTAGCTTTCCAAGAAAACAAAACCACATCAGGATATCTGCACCATGAGGGCATTCAGGGACAGAAAGCAACTAAAATTAAAAATTATCATTTATTGTGTTTCAGGACAGTTTGGATTACATAGAACTTCATGACAAAATAAAATATAAATATATATATATATATATATATATATATATATATATATATATATATATATATATATTAATTAAGTTTTTACAATTTTTGACCATAGTGGTCTTTTAAGGGGAAAGATGCAATGTATAATAATCTCATAGGACTAGTGTACTTGGGACGTCAAGTGACTTTCTTTTGATCAGGCACCTACTATCATCAAGCTAAACAGTATGGTTGTTCACTATATGGTTGTATGACCATGTCCATCTTTTTGGCCAGGGACATACATTTTGCATCTTCTATTAAAATGTTGTCAAATCCTAAATCTAGAATATCTGAGTCTTGTAAACATGGGATTTTCGTGGTATTTGGTATTCAAGACTAGATCATTCATTCACCACAACTTGCATTTCATCTTATATTTTCTGTGCTTGTAATCTATTTTGATTTTGTACATATATAGACACATGGGAAAATTATAATGAAATTGTGATAATGCCTGGAAATCAAACTTAAAAATCAAAAGTATAATGCCTGGATTACAGCTAATAAAAATGGAATTTCGTTTTTGAGAACTGTAAATAAGTGTCCCTCTGCATTGCACTTACAAACAATTACTGAACTCACGGAGAACAAAATAATAATACACACAAACACACACTCACAATAAATAAATAAATACATAAATAACATACTTTCATGTGAATACTACACACCAGTACATTTGACTAGTTAACTTGTTTTATTTTTGCCATCAGTCCTCTTTAGTCTATCACTGCTTACTGCAGGGTGAAACACCTGGCCATGTTAACGTAACCTGCCACCACCCAAAAAAAAGAAAAGAATTAACAAACTTTAATTTGAATAAAAATGCTGTTACATTTAAATAATTATCTTGTTACATTCCAGGTACAGAATTTACTGAAATTCAGTTTTATTGGAAATGCATTTTCTGCTTAGAACAGCTCACTGTGTATAGTACACTAAATGGATACTGTATTTATGCCTGGATCTAAGCTAGCAGTGTGTGTGTGTGTGTGTGTGTGTGTGTGTGTGTGTGTGTGTGTGTGTGTGTGTGTGTGTGTGTGTGTGTGTGTGTGTGTGTGTGAGTGTGATGTCTTTTCATATATTGTTTTTGTCAGTACACTATCAATGGTTAGTTCCTCACAGACATTTTAAAATGTTGTGTCCTTTTTATCTACCATGATATCATGCAAGCCACAATGTCACAGCTCAACTCAGAAAACCTTGTTTCCACCTCCATTGTGCATTAATATCTATTGGGCAAAGCACAGCTGCTTTCAGTGTCTGTTGCGCAAAACATTATTACACAATAGCTCTACTTTACTTACAATTTATATACCATTTCTTAGAGTGGAATGTGCTCTATTGCTATTGATATGCAAGTCACCTATTTTTTATTGAATATTCATTACACCAGAATGTATCTGACCAGACACCTGCTGCAGCTTGAAAGGCCCCAAAAGTTCCTCACCAAAAGGATAAAGGGTCTCAAAAATATGTCTTATGCTGCCCGACTGAAAGAACTCCAGCTCTATTCAGTCTCATACCGCTTGCTCAGAGGTGACCTGTGCCTGACATATAAGGCCATGTCAAACCCAGATTTGATGAATATGCTTCACCTCAAAAAATCTAGATCCCTCAGAACCACAAGGGCGGGAGACTTAAACCTTGACACGGTTATAAATAGAACGTGCTGGAGGGACAGATTCATCACCCAGAGACTCCCTATGCTGTGGAACAAAATCCCGGTACATGTGAGGCAGAGCACCTCTCTGGTCTTGTTCAAGAGGAATCTTGACCAATGGATGGGAGATTGCAGATATACCCCAGGGATTACTTCAGCGTCACTGCTTGACAGAGGCACAGCAAAATGATAGGCATAGTTTTTATTCAAACTAAAGGGGTGGCGAAAGCCACATAACTATGGGCTAGGCTTATAAATGCCCTTGGGCAGATAGCCTAGTATGAACCTATGAACCTATATTCAAACCTCAAATGTTGGTGTCTGCATTTATTTTAAAATACAGTTTCTCTAGTTGGACATCTAAGTGATGATTTGCATAGTCATTTTAAAATACTCAGTGTCACTTCTCTGTTACAACAAAAGTTCAATGCAAAATGTCACCTGTGCACACCAGAAGGCATTACTAAATACATGATATTAATAAATACATGATAGTTTGCTTAACTATTTACTTCTGTAGACATTCCACTGAAAATGGCATTTGATATATACCTCAAACCGTCATGTAATGTTACTTTCTAATTGCTAAGCTACTAATGTCCCAAATGCAAACATTTGCCATTGATAAAAACTTTTTTTAAATCATAGCTTGCTATTTCTTGTCAAACTTCTTAGCTGCATAGTCCCACTCCCCTTGGAGATGTGTGACTTTGTCTGAACTCTATTTTTCATCCATTTTCAATGTTGTTTTAATTTTTTCTGCCCTCTAACACTTAGGATCAGGGATTAAGGCTGAGGTATTAATGAGTTGCTTCCTATAATCATGGGTGCAGGGTTTTATTCCTTCCACCTTCATTTACTTACTCATTGACTTGGGGCAAGTCACTTGACCAGGCCGTGCTCCCAGGTCACCACACCAAAGGGGCACTTTGTGTGTAGTGGGTTTAACTGGTTAACAAATAAATAAAATAAAACTGCTATACAACAGTATGCCAGTGAATTTATGGCTGCTTGTCTTTGGCAACAACAAACTTTACACAGGCGTACAGATACCCACACTTCTAATTTTATTGCTCAGGCCTCTGCAACAACACAACTACACATGTGGAAAATGCAGTTATTGTTCTCAAATAAAGACAAAAGTCTGTTGCTTGTATCCTGTCATCTACAGGAGTGAACAAAGTGCACAAGTATTTAGTGAGGTGGTTTGGCATCCTCAGCCTGATTTGTAGGCCATGTTCTTGTGGACTCTTACTCTCTAATGATTTAGTAGTCATACTTATAAAGCCAAAACAGAAATCGGTAGTTAAAACTACAGCATTTATTATGAAAAGTATTAACATGTAAAGATACAAGCTTGTTTGCAGTTTGTATCTGGTCATATGTGAATGACTAAGTGCAGAGCTGTACTCTGGTGGCCTGGCAGGTTCATGACAGTGTGGGTGCTGTTATTCTGTGCCCATGCCCTGTGGCCTAGTTACCATCATCTGTAAATACAGTCCCAGATATAAAACAGTACTCATAACTTCCATGGTCAGCTTTTGGCAGTAGCAGAACTACAGAAGATGGAAAAGTATTATCCTTGTATAAAGGCAAAACTGTGTCTGCTTTTGTTTACATCTTGTCATCTCTGAGAGTAGGCTGAACATAGAGCTGTGTACTGTTTGGCAACCACAAGCTGATGTGTGGGTTGTCTAGAAATCAATGCTTACAACTATAGTGGTCAACTTTCTGCAGACATAAAACTACACAAGAGAGAGTAAATTACTATTTCCATGCAAAGACAATAGCTTGTCAGTTACTGTTTGCGAATTTTCTTGTCATCCACAAGAGAGGTTTGAGCAGAGATTTATGCTGTTGTGGTCTGTCAGGCTGATGTGTAGGTAATCTTTTTATGTGTACCTGGCAGACCAATAATAAGAGGCTGAGACCGCTGTCACTCAACCAGTTCAAAATCTTCATTTTTTTCACAGCCATTAATGGAAACATAGGATTTCCAACTTTCTAACTGCAGTGAATACATGCATCTTTGAAAAATGTATACTGTTGATGTCCTTCTATACCAATGTTGCATTATTCAGTACAGAAAGGATGTCTCGCTCCAGGCAGCCCGTCACTAGTCCAGTATAGATAAGCTTAAAAGACACCTTGTTTGTACCATATGTCACGTTTATGCTCCCAACACAGAATGTAGAGCATAAAATGGATGTACGGATGCAACTATCCAGAGCTTCTTTTGCTGCCAGTTTGAACGCCATTGTTGCTGCAGTGAATATTTAGCAACACTAGATAAGCATACTATTGGGGTTATTTTTAGTTTTTATTTTTACTTTTAAATTTACTTTCTTGGTCTTCTATTTTTTTCTCAGTTCCTAGGGTTCATGTTATCCAAGAGGGGGAAAATGTCAGTCTGGGAGGCAGATCCCCCATAAGGATTGTCACAAACAGTGGGTTTTTTTTCTGTTTGGGCACTACACACAACTATACACCTTGTAGTATCTGTAAGGCATTTGTGCCTAAGACACTCAGAAGTCATTTGTCTTCCCTAGCCATTTATCCTGAAAACCAATGGCTTAGACAGTTTGCCCAGGGTAGCATGGCAGAATCCTTTAACCTCATGATACCTCTGCTATATAAGAAGAAGGTCAAGAAGTCTTGGCTGGATTCTTTAGCTGTCCAGCCTCCACCGGACATCCCTCTAGAAGTAGGTAATAGCTCTGTATGTCGTTCAGTGTTTACATCACATTCCTCTGCCGCTACCCTGATGGAGAGTGGCATGGATCCATCTTTTCACATATCCTCTAAGGCTTTACAGGTGTCTGCTCCAGAAGCTGAGAGAGAACCATGGTTGATTATCTTAGAGGGTCCTAGAGGGATTCAGGAGATATTGGTCAGGGAGGAAGCTCGGGATTCTCTTCTCAAATCTCTCCAAGGGTTGGGACCTCTGGTATTTGTTAGGGCTGATGTCCCCTCTAAGAAAAAACAAAAACTGATGCGTGTTTCAGTCTGTCCTGTCGATCATCAAAGGGAATGGAAGGAATTTACTCAGGGGTTCTTCTCTGCCTTAATGGCCCTAAAGCCTCCTCAAGGGGTTTCAGTACCTGTTCCTCCTTGGACCTTTACTTCTTCTAAATGGTTTAGGGAACCAGGCTCCTCAGATGAGGATTCCCTGTCTGGTGAGGGGTCTTTGTCCTATTCTGCACAGATGCCTTTGTCTATGGCTTATGGTTTTGATGAAGAGCAGTCTGTTTACCTTGAATCTCCTTTTGAGGAATTGTCCTTTGGGGCACAATTGCTATGATGATGGAATACTTTAACTGGGATTCTTTTCAAGTGTCTGATATTCAGAGGAGATATTATGAAATGATTAGGTGGATGCTCCTAAACCATCAGCAGTTCCTTCTGTGTTGGCTGCCTTGTTTGATACTTTCTTTGTTCCTTCCAAGTCTTCTGATTCTCATCCTCCTGGTCTTAAGAAACATGATAGGTTCTATAAGGTTCCTGAGGATTTTCTGTTTTTATTTAAATGTCCTTCTGCAGATCTGGCTGTAGTGTTAGTCTCTTCTGACAAACCTTCTAAACTTTTGCCCTCTTCCAGATTTTTGCCTTCTGATAAGGATAGCAAGACAATGGAGAGGATTGTCAAAAAAGTTTACACTGCTTCTACTTTAGCCTTTAGAGCTATTAACTACTAGACCCACATGACTAGGTATGCTCTGGCCTTGATTGCTTAGGGTTGTAAAGTTATCTCTGCCCTCCATGATTTTGATGGCAAATCCTTTTCCTTATCTTTTTTAGGTTTTGCTTCTCAAGTGGCTCGCCACTCTATTAAGTGTAGCTATGATGCTACTGATGCCTCTTTTAGGGCTGTGGCTTTTGGGTCCATCATGAGGCATTATTTTTGGCTTCACCTCCAGTCTCTTCCTGAGGATATTAAGGCCAAGTTGTTGGATGCTCCTTTGGATAATACTCATCTTTTTGGGACGGCTGCTGCTGACTTGTTTAAATCTCTTCAAGAGAAAGGCAAAGCCTTGCCGAACTTTAAACATATTTTTGTCTCTCCTATCCCTAAGTTCCAGAGAAATTATCCTTCTAGGTCTGCTTTTGTTTACAGGCAACCCCGACAGGCCTCTAAGGGCAGGAAGGGTGACAGGTAGGCCCCCTATGCTAAGGCTTCTTAGATGTCTGTGGCCCAGAAGCCTCTTTTATCTGATGAGCATGTTTCTCTTTGACAATTTACACACCCCCACCTTTAGACCAGGTTTGCCCATTTGGTTCTCCCTTTGTCTTCCAAACTGGTGTCTCATCAGTTCAGACTCTTGTGTTCTTTCTATCATCCATCAGGGTTACTTCATGGTATGGAAATCTCTAACTTCTTTTTCTGGGATGCCTCAACCTCCTCTAGAGCAATTTCCTAATTTCTGGAAGTTCTAGGGTCCCTGGTGTGACACCCCACCATTGGCCCAGTAATCAAAGAACCTCAATCCTCACCACTGGCAACAGTGGGGGACATACACACTGGGAGGATGACAAGTGCACACACAGTAAAGTGCAATCTCCCTTAAGAGCATACAGAGACAACAGTCAGTCTGGGGCTGGTTTCTCCCTCTTTCTCAAGATCCCCAGTAAGACTCCCCACTGGCACAGTGATAGGGTTGAGATCTCAGCTGAGTGGCCAAGCCAAGACCTCCAGCACCCTCTCTGTCCAACCAAGGCTTTGGGTCCCCGCTCAAGTAGCTGACACACACACTTTGAGGTTTGATTTATACAAACACACACACACACACACACACACACACACACACACACACACACACACACACACACACACCTTGGAAAGGCTGGCACAGGTTTATTCACTATGCACCCTTCTGTCCAGACTACAAGGTAGCTATCACTGCCACCAGCCACTCCTTATCAGCTACTGTAAGGCCCTTAACAAAGGGTGTCCAATCTTACTGTGTAATGCTACTGTTATAGATATGCAAGTACTGTAAGAGCATAAACATCTCTAGACAGACCAGCCACAATTGAAAGGTTTAAACATATTTAATAATAAATAATAAACAAACAAGAAAATACTCAGTAAACAATCACAGTAACTTCAGAGTTCAAAATCACAGGAAGTATTTAAAACAACATTGCAGGACAGTCTCAAATAAATAAAGAAAAACACCTAAATTATACTTCACCATACTCCTAACTGTATCTAAGAGAAATTACTATACCCTAGACTTACTTACTTCTGGGTAGTTGTGTCCATATGTCTCTTTTATGCATATATTCTGTGCAGGAAACATAAATGTGACATAAGGCACAAACAAGATCTCGTTAAAGCTCATCTATACCGGCCGTGCGATGGGCTGCCCAGGGCAGGACATCCCTTCTGTACCAAATACTGCAACAGTGAAGAGGAGGACATCTACTGTTATGGTAAGATTTTATATAACTGTACTTTCTTCCTAGCATTTTATGTGTTTAATACATAAAAAGTCAACAAAGAAGCAGTGTTGACTATGCACACTAGAAATATAAAAATGATATGCGAAAAAAAAGAGAAAGAGGCAGAAAGAGATGGTTGTGCATCATTTTAAAACTAATTGAATACAAGTAGTAATTAAGCATTTAAAGGAAACAACTATGATGCCAAGGATTAGATATTTGTAGTAGAGGCTACCATAATATAAGAATATTTTCACATTGAATTTAAACAAGAGGATTCTATGTCTCACTAGGTCTCAAGTAACAATGAACTTACTAGAGATTCAAAATGTTGCTGAAGCAACCTAAATACAACACACTGTTGCCAAAATATATTAAATTGAAAAGCAAGAATTCGTGAGGGTAAATAAACCAAAACCATAGGTAACACAGAAAATTTGCAGAGAGCATAAGACAATTTGGTAGTCTTCATGTAACTAATTTCCTGACATGAAAAGGTAAATAATGGATATGACACTTCTTTCTGATTAAAAAAAAATCTGCTATGTTTTAAATAATTATTTACCCTTAGTAAATAAAAACAAACAATAGCTGATGGGCATTCTAATCTGGATAAACTGTTTAAGAGATATTGCTGATGTTGAAACTTCAAAAACGTATACAAATACTATCTATAAGCTTATTCAAAGGTAGACAAAGCACTGCAAGAACTGATTCCAAGTTATTGGCTCAAGTTTGAAAGAGATTGCTCTTCCCTTCCAAGAAAATTGTCAATATGTACCATTGTCACATTGTCATGACCAAATCATTGTTTTATTTGGGGGTACCCATAAGAATACATGACAAATCATCACTGTTTAAAACAAAAAAAGGTAATTTTAATGTATTTTGATCTTAGTCACTATTATGATGATTTTTATCAAATAACACTTGAATATTTTTAGTATTGTGACTTACTCCAGACCTACAGTGAATGATTCACAAAGTCAGTGGAACAGCTCACAAACCATTTGCCCAGAAACCAAGTAATGTTCTGTAGAAATCAGTTCAACAACAGATGTGAGTAAAACAGTTAATATCAGCTTGTGACAGTTAATTGGGAGTGTTCTAATTTTCAGCTAAAAAAAGGAAAAAGTTGTAGAGGAATTCCTTTGCTTTCTTCAACTGAAATGCCACATTTTGGAAAATACACATTTGAACAGAAAATCCTTGCGGGCACATCTTTGATAATGCTAGAAATGTGGTTGTTGACAGCCTTCTTTCAGTATAAAAATATTCAGATATGTACGTTAAGACCGATTAATACAAACAATTAATTGCTTCTTTTCCTAGAGTACATACAAAGTGCTCACGATCCTTAAGTGGACTAGTGCCCACCCACAAAACTTAATGACAGCATAGACATACATATTTATCCTAAGGCACTCTACATTTACCAGCAAATGGCTTTGCTATAAGAAGCAGTGATTCCATAACATAATCAGATGGGTATTTATTTCTGGACCTCAGTAGAAATATTGCATTGTACATTTAGTTAACAGCTGTTACTGGGGAAACATAATATTACTGACTGAGGAGTGTTTGGCTTCCGGCTTCCCAGTTTACCTTACTAGATTTTGAAAAAGAAATAAGGCTCAGCTCAGTAATGCTATTTGTTCAGTTCTCCTTTTTATACCTGCAGGTGTCCTGTAATTTTAAACAGAATCCTTACTGTCAGTCAGTTTGGTAACAGTATTTTAAGGATAATAAGAAATAGGGATAACATGCATGATTTGACTTGGTTGTAACAGCTAATCTGCAACATTGCTCTATCACTGAAATGAGAATGAAGGAAAAGGTAAAGTGGGGATATGGAATAACATGGAATACCCTTTCCCTTGGCTAAGTTCTGGTGGTGGGCAAAAGTAAACGGTATACACATTTACACACACACACACACACACACACACACACACACACACACACACACACACACACACACACACGTGCG
The DNA here is from genome assembly GCF_019279795.1 of Protopterus annectens. Lineage (NCBI taxonomy): Eukaryota > Metazoa > Chordata > Ceratodontiformes > Protopteridae > Protopterus > Protopterus annectens. The sequence goes on along the minus strand of NC_056737.1, from coordinate 808,105,201 downwards.
CGCATGCACGCACAGACATGCACAGACACATATACAGCCCCATTAACTACAGCTCTACCACTTCCCTAGAGTATTATTACTTTTTTATCTGCTTGTCTGTCTGTCTGTTAACTTCTCTAAAGACTGTATTTGCAATGACCTAAGTCAAAGAAAGGGAATTACAATGATTTAAAATAACATAAATATATTTACTTAGCCCCTTGAAAAGCCATTAAAGGATTTTCAAGACATGGGTATGTACAGTGTTTGAAACAAATACAATTATTTAGACTCAGACAAACACTCACTTGCTAGACCTGGTTAATAAACTTAAACACAGGAGAATATATACAAAAACTACTGATCTAAGAACTATAAGTTGTTTTAGAACTAACCTAAAAGATTTCTAATTATAATATCTCTTACAAGTTCTGTACATTTCTGCACTTGATTTTAGTAGTTTTTTAATTTAATTGCATTTATTTAAACTGTATTTGCTTGATTAATTTCCTAATTTGCTGCTTTCTGCACTTGTTTTTAGTCGCTTTTTAATTTAATTGCATTTATTTAAACTGTATTTGCTTTAATATTGTTACACACTCAAGCGTGCTAGCTTGCACTGCATTTGAATTATTTTTACTGCTGTTTTAGCTGCTTTTCTGTAAAAAAAAAAAGTTCAAAGCTTGTTTCCCGCCTTTCCTGTAAATTGTCTAGTCCTGAAACATATTTGCTGTATCCCGGACTGTTTGTAAGCTTCTGGGCCCACCAAGCATTTTTATGTTGGAGGGAAGCCTTCTATCTTATCAGTGGGAGTGGACAAGCACCAGGTAGCTTATCTACCACAAGAGGAGTGGTTTCTGGCCCAGAAATTGTAGTTTATTGGCTGTTTGGGCAGTTTTCCATCCCTTTCAACTTTCTGGTCTAAAAGCTTACATTTGCACTTGTTTCTCCCCTTTCCAGTAACTAGTTTAGTCCAGATACAGATTTGCTGTATCCAGGACTGTATGTAAGCTTCTGAGCCCCCCCAAGCCTTTCTGTGTTGGAGGGAAGCCTTCTAGCTCACCAGTGGGAGTGGTAAGCACTAGGTAGCCTATCTAACACAAGAAGAGTGGTTTCTGGCCCAGACATTGTAGTTTATTGGCCGTTTGGGCAGTTTTCCATCCCTTTTAACTTTCTGGTTTAAAAGCCCACATTTGCACAGGTTTGCACTTGTTTAAGCTCCATGGATCCAGTTTTGGCATCTTGCAGACTGCAAGAGCATCAGGAAGGAGAAAGAGATATTCTAAGCGCCTCCATTTTGGTTTTTCCTAATTTACTGCTTTCTGCACTTGTTTTTAATATTTTTAATTTAATTGCATTTATTTAAACTGTATTTGCTTTAATATTACTACACACTCAGGTGTGCTAGCTTGCACTGTATTTGAATTGTTTTTACTGCTGTTTTAGCTGCTTTTATGTAAAAAAAAAAAAAAAAAAAAAGCTTAAAGCTTGTTTCCCACCTTTCCTGTAACTTGTCTAGTCCTGATACAGATTTGCTGTATCTAGGACTGTTTGAAGCTTCTGAGCCCCCCCCCCCCAAGCCTTTCTGTGCTGAAGGGAAGCCTTCTATCTTATCAGTGGGAGTGGGTAAGTACTAGGTACCATATCTACCACAAGAGGAGTGGTTTCTGGCCCAGAAATTGTAGTTTATTGGCTGTTTGGGCAGTTTTTCTATCTCTTTCACCTTTCTGGTTTAAAAGCCCACGTTTGCGTGGGTTTGCTCTTGTTTAAGCTCTGCGCAGCAGCTCCGAGCTGAGGTAAACTATTACTGGTACCAGAAAGTCTGCTCTTTAGTTTTTCCCATAGATTTTGCTAGTTCTCTCTCTCTCTCTCTCTCTCTCTCTCTCTTGCACTTCAGATAACTTAATCACTTTGCACTTCACTAGGTTTTTGTAGCAATTATTGTAGCACACCTAAGTGCCATCAGCACTAGTCATTTTTCATGGAAATAGCTCCAGTACTTAGTAGTTATGACCACCCCTCCTGGCACGATTAAAGGACAGTTCCCTGTGCTTTCTCCTATTAACCTAGTGCACTTGGGCATTCTGAGGCAGCGTAACAACTACCTCATGTACACAGATAACTCTCTCCTCTTACCTCCCAACACTCAGACTTGTGAGAGATACACTTATATCACCATATCAGAAGCTGTGCACTCTCCAGCCAAGACCAGACTAGCTGTGAAGAGGAGAAGGTTAACACCTGCATCACACCACATGGAACACATAGCCCTCCAGAACACCCACCATCACAGCTTTCACATAAAAACACAAACCACACACCCACCTTCACAGAGGGTCTCAATAGAAATTTACCCGAACAGCAGAAACCTCCAAGACAGAAACACACTCAACCACCACAATACAGCACAAACCAAAGGGCACATTGCTCAACTCCACAGTGTAGGAAGCACAAAAGTAGAAGAAGGGAGTCCAAATACACCACAAAGCAGGTATTTACAAACACAGGTTTACTGCATCCAAACCGATTAAGCGCTTTCGTCAGCAAGTCTGACTTCATCAGAATAATGGCCATAAAAACCACCAACCTTATATACCCTCCCCCAGCACAGGTAATATGACATCACATCCTCAAAATCTAATACATCACATCCTGAATGCATAAAAACATAAAAAACTTTAGAAATATTGTTGTTAAAAAACCTGGATACTGTAAAATATACCCATAACAATACCTAAGACAAGTAACACATAATATAAATCACAAAATGTGACAAAAATGGCCCCATATCTAAACTACATATAAAACATAGATCTGAGCTATAACAAGGGCATAATACTAATATGGTCATTAAGGCCAGGGTATGAGCCAGCATTAAGTTTGATTTGCCATTTTAATTCCAATAACTCTATATAATCATCCAATGGCCCACCCCAAGGCCCTAAATCAGCGTGGTCAATGGTCACCTCCACAGTGTGCCCCTCAACCTAAGCCCCTAAGGCTAAACACCTTGCCCAATACACTAAACATAGGTGATTCAATAGTGAGGCACACAGATGTCCCACTCAATAGGTTGAATAAGGAGAAGGTAACAATCAACTGTCTGTCAGGTGCCAGAATCCAACACATAACACATGCACTCAGGTCACTCCACAGCAAGTACAAGTATGACTCTGTCATTGTCCATGTAGGTGTGAATGACCTGAGACACACCTCCCTGGACTACATGAAAAGAGACATGGAGGAGCTCTTGGATTATGTGGCCCAAGCAGGTAAGACCCTAGCCCTGAGCAGTATCCTACTGTCACCCAGAATGATACTGCAGTACAAACAAAAAATGATTGACTTCAACAATTGGTTACGTTTCTGGTGTCATTCTAAGGGGATCCAGTATCTGTCTGCTTGGGATGACATGAATGACAGACCTCGATGCTTTGCCAGAGATGGCCTGCATCTGTCACCCTTGGGTTTCCAGGTACTGGCTAAGGCTCTTGCCACCCCTATAGTGCCTCTTTTAGGTGGTGTTCCAAAGACCAAATTACCACCATAACAGCTATAAATAAATACAATCTGAGAGTCATGCTGCTCAATGCTAGAAGTCTACTCTCAAGATGCACTCACTCAAAGCACTCCTCAAAATGGTGAACATCGACATTTGTGCTGTAACGGAGACCTGGTTTAAAGTAGCAGAAAGTACCCTTGTGCTACCAAGCTATAACTCATTGCATACCTTTCGGCCCCAAAACATGGACTGAAGCTCCAAAGGCAGTGGTGTCTCCATATTCATAAAGGATATGCACTCCTCCAGACTAGTAGCCCAGCATAATGCATCTGAGATACTTCAGCTACAACTAACATTGGGTAAGATGGCGATCCAGGTCATAGCCTGCTATAGGTCCCTAACCATGTCCCTAGACCTTCACTCTACGTTTCTAAGCACCCTGGAATCTATCAAGGTCCAACCCAGCAGTCTCATACGAGGAGACTTCAATTACCCCTTGATCAACTGGGAAAACTACAGCCTCACATCAGGGTTTGTCCCTATTGAATAGTGCACTGCTACAGTCATTCCTCTCCATAAAGGGGGAGCAACTACAGACCCTGGGAATTATTGTCCCATTAGCCTCACAAGTCTGATATGTAAAGCTATGGAGCTCATCATCATGGACCTGATTAACGAAGATATAGGAAATCTCCAAACTCTAGACCCCGTGCAATTTGGCTTTGTGAAAGGGAGATCATGTCTGCTCAACCTGGTTGACTTCTTTGAGTCAGTCACCAGGGCTGTGGATGAAGGTAAGGCAGTGCATACAGCCTACCTCAATCTGGCCAAGGCCTTTGATGCCATTCCTCACTTGGGAATTATTGATAAACTCACCAAACTAGGCATCAACCCCTATATCACTAGGTGGGATGCAAATTGGCTCTCAGATAGAACACACAGTGTGAAAGTAGCAGACTCCAAGTTAGACTGATGACCAGTCATGAGTGGAGTGCCACAGGGATCAGTCCTGGGTCCTCTCCTGTTCGGCATCTACTTCTCAGAAGTCCAGACAACACAAAGGGACTCTGGCTGACCAAGTTTATAGATGACTGCAAGCTGGGAGCCATTATTAACTCCCCAACTGATGCAGACATCCTACAGAAAGGCCTTACTGAGACCAATGACTGGTGCCAAAACCATGGCTTTAAGCTAAAAGCCAAAAAAAGTGTCATCATCCCTTTTGGTAAAAACTCAGTTCCCACTAATTACCACATTGATGGGAGCCCACTGAACACTGAAGGCATTATAAGAGATCTGGGGATGCAGGTTGACAGCAACCTCTCCTTCGACCACCACATTGCCACTGTGGTCAGAAAGTCCTTCTGTGTGACACATCTCATTACCAAGGGTTTTGCATCCATGAAGAAAGAGGTTGTCTGTCTCAACTATTTCCTCATTAGACCAATCATTGGGTTTAATGTGCCATTTGGCATGTACCTCACTAGACACCTGCAACAGCTGGAGAGGCCACAGAAGTACCTCACGAAGAGGATCCTAGGCATTAAACACATCCTACATGGACAGACTCAAAAGACTCCAGCTATTCTCTGTCTCATACTGCCTACTCAGAGGCGATCTCTGCTTGACTTACAAAGCCATGTCTGACCCAGCTCTGTTAGAAATGCTACATCTAAAGAAATCCCAATCCCTCTGCACCACATGCTCCAGAGACCACACCCTCATTACCACAATCGCCAGAACATGCTGGAGGGACAGGTTCCTCACCCAGAGACTACCCATGCTCTGGAATAGACTTCCCATACATGTCAAGCACAGCACCTCGCTGTCCCTCTTCAAGAGAAATCTTGATGAGTGGATGGTAATAGAAAGTTCACCCCAGGGATCACTCCAGTGGCTCTACTTGATAGAGACACTGGGAACTAATGTCTGGTGGCACAATGTCAGGGCACTTCCATGGGCTAGGCTTGTAAAGCCTCCAGGGCCATTAGCCTAGTACACACCTATGAACCTATGAACATTAATATTGAAGTTAGATCACCATAAATAGGTTGTTGAGTGGACAGTGTGAAAAAAGCAAGAAACAGTGGTTCAAAATCCGGTGTAGTCAGCATCAGTAGTCAGAGTCAGTAAAACATTGGTTCAGCATCTGTAAACCCATTGTATTTATAGATAGACATGCAAATACACACACACACACACACACACACACACACACACACACACACACACACACACACACACACACACACACACACACACACACACACACACACACACACACTGACATGGTATTTCTTTTAATCTGGTTTGAAATATGGTATCATACATCAGGTGGCAGCTGATTCTAACAAGCTGAGCAATCTTGCAAAGTATTCTCACCTTTTGAGATAACCAAAGTAGGTATCATGAGAGTAAGGGCCTCCTGCTTTTGGGATTTAAGTAAGTTATTATAATTTTTGACAATATACCTGTTAGTAAGAGGTGGGGACGGTATTCCATGTTCAGTAATTATTTAATTAGGAATTAGTAACCAGTTTGTTTTAAGCAGTAAGATACAATGGTGTTAACTGTTCTTTTCTGAGGTGGTTTGAAACATATTGGTGTGATTGGGACAGCTAAGTGGAACCACTGGCAAGAAAGTCCCCAGCTGGGAATCACTTAATTAATTAGCAGGGCTTTCTTGACTCTGCAGAAGGTAGACTGGCCAGTTTATAGTGCTGTTTGAACTGAGTAAGCACACTATCTACAATAGATTCCACACACACCTTCAGAGTTAAAAACTGATAGAGCCAAGTAACAAATGTATGTAGTATTCAAGACTTGTTCATCTGTGCCATTTATAGGAGCAAGGATTTGGATAGGGTTAGCATCTCTGAGCCTTTAAGAAGTACCAAAGATCATTGTGGCAGATTTTTCTGTACTGATGAGAAAATTATTATGATAAGACAAGTTTCAGGGGCTTGAGCAACCATTTTGAAGCTCCCTAGAAACAAGGTTCTGTTTGCTTTTACTACAAGTAAGTCATCTGAATACATAGTTACATTAACTTTAGGCATGTGTCTGGTGAGGTTGTTAATGACAACAGAAAAGAGAAGAGCTCCCATGAACAAACTATTAAGAACATCAGTTTTAAGAACACCAGTACTTGATTTACAAGGGCCTGAGCTAAATTAAGATGTATAGACAGTGAAGTAGTTCTTAACTCATTTCAAATCTGCCACCCCAAATGCCAAGCATTTTCAAATTGTCTATTAAAAAAATGATTGACATATACAAATGTTCTTCCCTTGTCAATACAGATGGCCCCTGTTACAAACCCTTTGTCCACTCTGCTTCTATTAGAATCCCTTTCAGTATATTGCTATAGATTAGATCAGCAACAGTGTAAATAATGGTTATGGTGCTTAATCTTTTTCTGAACCCCAGATGAACACAGGCCAAAAGCCTTTTATTTGATAGCAGATTGCAGCATCTGCACACACATATGATCCTTTCAAAGATTTAAATTAATGGGCATAGTGTGGCAACACGGTAAAAGTCCTAAGAGGCGGAGAGCAAGAAGATTTTGAGGGGATGCAAAGATAACAGAATGTATAAAGGGGGAGGTAACATGCCATTTGTGAGAGAGGGGTTAAGGATAAAATGTTAAATAAATGTTAAATAAATGTTAAATAAATAAACAAATACATAAGATAAGGAATGATGTACAAGCAACAAGAATCACCTGACGGCCAGAGACATGAAGCTGGCAGGACCCAAAAGAAAAAAAAGTTGGCTTACAGAGGCATGACAATCAATGGCTAGATGAAGTCAGTATTTAACCAAGTGTGAGTAATAATATGCGGTTGAGTGAGGAGGGATGGGACAACCACATTTATTAACTCCAGAAAGTAGTGATCACTGTCTTAATGCCACCTGTATATTGCTGGGCACAACTATAGTTTCTTAGAGGGAATAAAGGGTGCAGGTTTAACAATTAGAGCTCTCAGTACATTTATTGTTATCCTGATACCACCCACCAGTAGCTAACGCTTGGCTGCTAATTCACATTACTAGAGAGCATGACTGCATTTTCTTAGGGTGATGAGAGACATAATTACAGTCATCATAGACCCAGTGGTATTAAACAGACTCTGTAAGCACTCTTGTCCTGAAGCCACTCACTTGTAGTTAGGGCACCGCTGCCAATTCCCTCAGAAGAGAAACTTGCATAAACAACAGCATCCTTCTTCCTCACTATGATAGGACTTTGTGGAGCATTTAGGATGTATCAAATTAAAAGTTAAAATTAATCAGTAAATTACAGCTGAAAATTATCCTAGGTCATTTATAATGCACACAAAGCAGTAGAGTTTGTAACTAGTTAGTGTTGCCTAAAAATATCAAGTACATTCAGAGCACATAAAACAATCACTTAGTATAAACTTTGACCAGCAATGTCTGAAATACAGTATGATTGGCTATGAAAAAACGGACAACAGCTCTCAGTATCAGCAGAAATGAAGAAACTAGATTTGAAAAATGTTCCAGTTTATCTAATAATAAAAATAATAGCAGTGAGTATTCATAGTGTAGATCAATGTGAATCTTGAACCTAGTCAGCCACTGTAGCTAGACAGCATGTGCATATACTTTACTGAGCACGTGAAAGATCAATGCCATTTTGTGTAGTCAGCCAGAGTGAATGCAAGCATGAATGGAGATGCACATGTGAGAGTGTTCAAAGTAACAAGTCAGTTAGTTAGCTTGTGAAGTTCGAAGTACATGTTCCAGTTACAACTCCTGATGTGTTTATATACAATAAACAACTTGAATGCATACCCAGCTTCAGTGTCTCATTTGAATACACGAGAAATGTGACATGGTGTCAGAATGGGATCTTAAGCTACTTCAGTTTACAAACCATGAGGCACGAAGTTAGAAGTGGAGAAATATAAAGGAGTGAACTCGCATACGGGTCAGCGGTTATCCAAAGGTGCTTAAATTTGTTTAAATGATATTTTAGTCACCGAATGTGTGGCAAAGCATTCAAAACATTCAAAATAATTACCGACATATAAACAAAATGTCCAAAATAGCAACATATTGATAAAAGTGTTTGAAATAATTTCTGAGGTGTTTAAAATGTATGAAAAGGCTAAATTGAATTTTTGTGCAATGTACGACTTTCTTGCATTAACTAAAACTTTTCTATGTATCCGAAGTGTCTGGAGTGGTCGCAGTGTTTGCAGTGGTAAAATAAAGCCATTTCAGAGAGATTATTGTGCAGCTGGGCATAACTACAAGTGCCTGGTCTATGCTTATATTTAAATGTATTTTGTTGTGATGGCAGAGGGATTTCACAGACTTGGACCGCTGGTGTCTGATAATAATATTGCTGAGAACTGGTGAGTGTTTGAGCAAGAATAAGATATTTTCATACAGGGTGCATTTTCTGATAAAGACGCATGTACAAGAGTACTTATACTTCTCAATTTAGCTGGCTCAGAAGCCATTGAGTGAGAATGTTTATTTGTGTATGGACCTGCTGTGTATGCAGGGGAGGGGGACAACTGCCATATTGTGATGCAGGCTGAAATGCGGGAAGACCTTGAGTGCTTAAAATGTAGACACTGGATCCAAGTGCAATGTTATATCAGCATAAATGTTTGCTAAATAAGAGTTGGTGAGAAACTTGATTCAGCAAAGTGTGCAAAACTAGTTGTTTATGGAGGTGAAGAGACTCAAACTAATTGTGCAATAGTTCTTTCATTCCATTCTGCCAGAAACAGCTATGACTTGCAGTTTTGCATAGTCAATATACACAAGCAGTCACTGTTAGGCCTTAAAGACAGTTTGAGAATGGGACTGATTTCATTTAATAAAGAGGCCTCAAAGACAGTTTGAGAATGGGACTGATTTCATTTAATAAAGAGGTGCACCATATAAGCCTGAATAACAGTTAGTTTTACTCAAAATATTTTTAGTGACTATACTGATATTTTCAAAGATGAGCTTGGCAAACTCCCAGTCACATATTCTATGAAGTTAAACCATGAAGTAAGCCCAGTTGTCAGACCAGCACAGAATATTCCAGTAGCAAAGCAAAGTAAAGTAAAAGCAGAACTAGACAAAATTGTGAATTTAGGTGTCCTTAATCCAGTAGAAGAACCGACTGAATGGGTATTATCCATGGTCGTAGCTCATAAGAAAAGCTCAGATGATATTCGAATATGTATTTATCCAAGAGACTTAAACAAAGCACTTAAGAGTCCTCATCATCTGATGCGTATAATAGAAGAGGTAGCTGCTCTCATGTCAAATGCCCCTATTTTTTCCGTCGTAGATATAAAAAGTTCCTTTTGGCAAATTTCAACGGGTTTAGGCACCTAGGCAGTGAGACATCTACCTGTGGTACATTTGGTTGTGGACACATCTGAAGTGACATTCAGCTGTGGGGAAATATGACTGTTGCAAATTTTCTGTGAGCAAAGAGAAGCACACACTGCCCTGCCCACAGCTTTAATAACTAACTGCATGGGGACAGAAGATGTAATGAGTGTTGTGCTCTGTGTACAGTACATGCCTATGTAACAACATGTAGAAATGTGCTACAACATGGAGGAAATCCTGCATGCTACTGTTGTCACATTTATGCTCCATTATATATCTTAGGTATTGGTCCCTAAACACTGTAAAGGGGGTAGTGGTCCACACACACCAATTATAAAGGCATTGTCCATTATGCACTTCATTTCTACTGCCACTGACAAGCCCTCTGGCCAGCATGCTGCTGGTGTCTGCCATACTGCCTGCTGTCTCATGTTGTCTTTTGTCTTGGGGGGGCCATCAACATTATTTTCCTCATGTGCATTTGGTTATTGAAGTTGTGGACATGGCACCACATTCTTTTCTTTGCCCACAGGAAATTTGCAAAAGCCATATTTCTCTGCAGCTGACTGTCACTTCAGCCATGTGTCCTCAACCAAACGTGCCACAAGGAAATGTCTCACTACCTAGGTGCTTGAACCCAAATTTCGACAGATCACAAGTCTTCATTGTTAACTACTTTCAGCACATCAATTGGTAGCTACAGATTTTTGAGAATACCATTTGGATTAAATTCTGCAAGTGAGGTATTTCAACGTGCAATGGAGCAAATTGTTTCTGGTTAACCATGTGCTATAATAGTAGATGACATTATTGTAGGGGGCAATGGTGAAGACGAACATGATAGAAATCTCAGGAAAGTTGTAGACCATGCATGTGAAGTAAATCTTAAACTGAATCCACAAAAATGCAAATTCAAATTGAAAGAAGTTATTTGAGACATTTGTTTACCAGTTCTAGCTTACAACTAGATCCGTCTAAGCAAACAGCAGTTCTTGAGATGCCAGTTCCAGAGAATGTCACATCTTAACAACGTTTTCTAGGTATGGTCAATTATTTAGGAAAGTTCATCTCAGATTTAAGTGAGCATTCTGCACCACTATGTGAGCTGACATGCAAAAATATAAACTGGTCCTGGTTGGAACAACACCAAAGAGCATTTGATATTCTGAAGAAGAAATTTTCCAGTTCACCCACACTGTGATATTATGATGTTTACAAACCTATAACTCTTTCTTGTGATGCTTCAAAGTACAGCCTTGACACAGCCAGCATGTCTTCAAGAAGGCATACCAGTAACCTATGCATTGAGAACTTTAACCCAAACAGAGATGCAGTATGCACAAATAGAAAAAAGCTTTTGGCAGTAGTGTTCGCATGTTCGAAGTTCATTGATTATATTTATGGCAGACCTATTCAAATAGAGACTGATCACCAACCTCTAGTGACAATTGTAAAAAGCCAATACATACAGCCCCAGCATGCTTGCAATGCTTGATGTTAAAATTTTAAAAGTACAATTTCAATATTGTCTATACAAAAGGCAAATATCTATTCCTTGCTGATGCTTTGTCATGTACACTTAAACAAATGACAGAACAGCAAGAAAACAAAAAAGTGGACCTTGAAGTCATGGAGGTCAGAAATTTTTCGTCATCACATCTTGATGAATTCAGAAATCACACAGCTTCAGACCCAATTCTCCAGAAGCTAAAACATGTTATCAGTCAAGGATCGCCAGCATGACAAACCAGTCTATCACTTGACATACAGCAGTATTTCCCTTACTGAAATGAGCTCATGATGGAAGATGAAATCATCATGAAAGGTCCAAAATTCCTACAGCATTACAACAGGAATATATCAAAATTTTGCATTGTGGTCACCCGGGTACTGATTCAACCAATAGAAGGGCAAGAGGCATAGTATTTTGGCCTTCTATGTCAAAAGATCTAGAGAAGGAAACTCTAGCATGTTCAATTTTCAACAGCACCAAACCACACCAATGAAAACAACCACTTCAGCTAAGCCAGCTTCCTGAATTACCATGGTCGACAGTTGCTACTGATATTTTCAAATGGAATGGTCAACATTACTTAATGTTAGTAGACTCTTACTCAAATTGGTTTCAGTTGACCTTCTTCCTAACTTAATGTCCAGCACAATCATTATAAAATTGAAGAGACATTTTTCTGTCCATGGCAGTCCGCACAAAGTCATTTCTGACAATGGTGCACAGTTTACAAGTCAGCAGTTTAAGAAATTTGCTGAGTCTTGGGACTTTGTCCATATTAGTAGCAGGCCTGAGTATCCACAGCCTAATGGATTAGCTGAGCATGCAGTTCAGAGTGAAGAATGTTTGCTGGAATAATCCAAGAAAGATGGCACCGATGTTTTCCTTAACTTACTCAATCCCAGAAACATTCATTGAGATAACTTGCTTGGTTCACCTGCTCAGAGACTGATATCCAGACAGACTAGAACAACTCTACCGATCAGTAAACAACTGTTAGTGCCAAATGCAAAAAACAACAGAATGGTTAAAAGTCAACTTTTGAGAAAACATCAGTCACAAAGGTTGTACTACGATAAGTCCAGTGAACCTCTTAGACCATTAACTCATTACATCCGAGTGACTCCTCCAGGTACATCTGCAGTTAACTCCTACTGACACCTCTAGGCTTAAAACTAAACTTTCGAGAAAACATCAGTCACAAAAGTTGTACTACGATAAGTCTAGTGAACCTCTAAGACCATTAAGATAAGGAGAAGTTGTGAGAATTAAATATCTAAAAGATACAACCAAGTGGGAATCATCAAGAACATTTGTAAAGAACAGAGATCTTACATCATATAATCTGAAGGACTGGATTTCAGAAGGAATCAAAGACATATATTAACTCATTCACTCCAGAGCAGCTCAGAAAAAGCTGCCTGCTTAATTCCACCATAGGAACAACAGTGCAGCCTGAGCTCATTTTCAGAAAATCCATTTGTAATACCATACAGAAAACAAATGTTCATAACTCTTTAACTATAAGAGCTAGACTAAAAATGTAAACACGAAAGTTGTTCAGCAGGCACTGACCTTTCCAACAGTGTAAATGCTGATAGTGCATATCAAAGTCATTATTAAATATTTTGCAAGGAATGTTGATATTGTGCATATTTTTTACCATTTTGGAAAAGCAAAGCACAATATCTTGGTCAATGTACCATGCAGACCCATACAATTTGAATTTAATTTGTTAGTATGAATGTCAGCTTTAAAATGATACCTTAGTCATTACTGTGTGATGCTCCTTTATGGAGAAATATTAACAGAAATATGATTAATATAATATTTCTCATGATTAATAAATAAACAAAGCATAATATCTCATCACCTGTAACAGATAGAGCCTACATATCAGTGTAGAAGTTGTGCGTCTCAATGTCAGCTTCAAAATGATGCATAATTTGTGTGATCACCATGCTCCCTTACAAAGATATGGGCATAATAATGAGAAGCATTGGAAATGTATAATTTTCATAATCGTACAAGACTAAACAAACTGTGATATCTGTACATGTGTACAGTGCACACAGTTTTTTTACCATGTTGTAAGGAGTAACACCGTCTTCAAAATGAGATATTACTTGGCATACTGACATGCTCCCTTGTAAAGTTATTTACCAAAATATGAAAAAAATCATAATTGCCATAACCTAAGCCCAAAACAAACTTTAATATCTGCACATGTGTACAACATACAGACACAATTATTTTACCATGTTGGAATTAGCAATACTGTCTTCAAAACGTGGTATTACTTGACACATTCAGATGCTCCCTTGCAAAGTTATTTACCAAAATATGAAAAAAATCATAATTTCCATAACCTAAGTCTGAAACAAACTTTGATATCTGCACATGTGTTCAAGATATAGGCACCATTCTTTTGTCATGTTGGAACTATTAACACTGTCTTCAAAATACAGTATTACTTAGCACATTCAGATGCTCCCTTGCAAAGTTATTTACCATAATATGAAAAAAAAATCATAATTTCCATAACCTAAGTCCGAAACAAACTTTGATATATGCACACATGTTCAACATACAGGCACAATTATTTTACAATGTTGGAACCAGCAATACTGTCCTCAAAATGAGGTATTACGTGGCACACTGACATGCTCCCTTGCAAAGTTATTTACCAAAATATGAAAAAATCATAATTTCCATAACCTGAATCCTAAAAAAACTGATATATGTACATGTGTACAGCATTCAGAAGCAGTTGTTTTACCATGTAGACACATATGATTGTAAATATAGACATTCTTGGTGTAGCCAACATACTGCTGAATGGGTACATGTAAAGAGAAAAAGCAAGGTAAGGACCGCCACTCCACTAATGAACCAGGACAGGCATGAGACTTCAGTGGCAAGCAAGGTCATCTGATCTGTCCGATAGCTGTGCTGGCTACCCACTCAGACAGCTGATACCACTGCAGTCTCACAACCTTCTTCAGTGTCAACAGTCTGCCTTACCTATGCCTTTTCTCTTTACATGTGTCCATTCAGCAATGGACCCAAGGGATCAAGTTCTGTATTACTAAGCCCTTCCTGTCATCTAAACTCAATGCATGCCTAATAAAAGCAGAATAAAAAAGAAGTATTGCAGGATGATTACTGACATATTAGATTGTACATGCTAGCACTCTCCTGAAACAGTTGTTCTTTCTCAGCATCTTTACCAGCTCCTTACCACAGTTATCTGCCAAACTCAGAAAAATATATTTTACACAACGCATTTCATAATACAGTTTACTTACCATACTGGTCCCTTCTTGGTCATGGGTGTTTTCCATTCTTCTCACAAGCTGCATATTACCAATCCAGCATAGCTCTCCTCACACCATTGTGGAGGTTAGTCAAGAACAACGCAATGCCCTCCTCAGTCTATGTACATATGCATATGCATGCATGTGTAAAAACAGAGGTATGTATAGATTTGTATAATAGTACTATTTTTGAAGGGAACACGACAATGGATCGAATGCACTAAAGACTGAATGGCCAGATAATTAAAAACGCAGGTAATAGAAACCTGTTTTATGGGATCATGGTACAGTGAAAATCGGGAAATTTGCCCTTTCCTCACTGTAGTGCGATCTCGGAGTTAGAATATATATTTAGCGGGGGGGTGCAGCCCCCCACAAAACAGGTTTCTATTACCTGCATTTTTGATTATACGGCCGTTCTGTCTTTAGTGCATTCGATCCGTTGTCATAGAATCTTTTTTGAAGGGAATCATATGAGATGTCAAGGGTAGATACTGGCAATACGGAATAAAGGCTGAGGTCACTGCAGCTACAGATATGTGTGGTGCAGAGCTGTTTGTCTTGCCATTAATTATAAAGCATCATTCTTTCTGCCTATCAGTAGCACTCCTGAACAGAAGGAGTCTGGATGTTTTTAGACATGCTAGTATGTGGTATACAGTTCCATCGGTACAATTATAAGAATTAAACTCTATCCAATTCTTTCTACCTAGTAGGCCAAATTAACTCTTACTGTATAATACACTGCCAAACTGATTACATTTAACCCAAAACCGCAATCTTCACATATTTTACTGCCGAAACATAAAACATATTCTAGCCATGAATTATTGTAGTTGTAACTAGCAATTCAGTGATTCTCAGTATAACTTGCTGGCAGAACATTCACCGTCTTGTACAGAAATAAAGCTTCTGCAACTGGAATTTTCAGTGCTGGTGTTTCACAAGGGTCTGCTCTAGGACATTTAATCTTTTCTGTGTAAATTAGCAACCTTCCCTGTTACCTTCCTTTTATTGATTGTACCCTCAATGCTGATGAAATTATTATTTCCAGCTCTAACCCTCAAATATAAACTCAATAGACTCAAATATACACTTCCTGTCACAGCACTAAACTCTGTCCAAAACACAACAGTGTAACATAGACTGCAACCAGTAAAAGTAAAATCTATTTCATCTGCTTTATCATCCCGAAGTGTAGTTCACTGTATTTCACTAAAAAGAGCAAATTGCTTCCTGTTGATTACTAGAGCAACACTTCAGCTAAGCTCTTATACGGTAGGCTCAAAAACTGAAACATTGTCCAATAGCATACAATTCCACTCATCCAATTCAAGAAGCTCCCACTCTCATCAAACTTACCTTTAAAATACATTGTTTTTTAAAACCTCAGTCTTAAACCGCAAGGGGAGTGAATACATATTGTCTTATTATGAGATGGGTAGAGGTGTGCGTTTTATTTTAGGATGTCACCACCGTGAATCAGCGTACTGTGTCAAAATAAATAGTAGTCTGAGTTTCACAGATGGGGAAAGTCTGTGGGTTTGATGGGACTAGTATGCAGACCAAGTAAGAAGAACATCTTGTAATTGTTATAGATAAACATTAGCCAGGTATGCTGGGATCACAATGCCAAAATTCTTATAGTTTTAGTGTCACTTTTACTACTACAATGAAATGCATACAGAAACCTATTATCAACAAATGTCTCACAGTGTGCATCCTACCACCCATCTCAGAAACTTAATTTCCCTCACTTCTGCCTTCCTCGACTGCTCTGCCTTTAGTGCTCTGGATGTAAGCATATTCAGACTGATGGAATGGAAAATGTATTTTCTAAGACTGTTTATTAGAAACACTTAAGAGATATTCAAGAAAGAGAACCTGTCGTCTCATTCAGGCATAGACCAGTTAATCTACATAAACACATGCTGGTGCAGATCCCGGCTCCATACATAAACATCACTGCATCCCAATTCAAACCCCAGATATGATAAAAAATTACATAAAATGTTCAAAATAAAATAAAAAGTGCAACAATAAAACAATCACACAATAAAAATAAGTTAAAATAGCTTAAAATAATAATATGCTTTGTTAGATGACAGTCAAATGTTACACTTTCAAGGTGAGATTAAACAGATAAGGGCATTTTAAATCTGCCTGACATTAACCATTGTTGACCACCCAGGTGAAATGTCCCACAAATGCTGCTCCTGAAAAAATAGATTGTAGAATTGTACAACATATTCAACCCAACTGGCGTTTTAAAACCAAGCGCTATAAAACAACTCTATCTACTACAAAAAATATAAACAAATCAACAAGTAGTGCATGTACTGATTAACTCTGGCATCATCTCTGCTAAATGAACACGTATAAATAACCAGACTTCTCAAAATATCCTTGACTTTGTCTATAGATTTGACATTGTCTATTTTTTTGTAATCTTTTTTTTGTAAAAAGCTGCGATGTTATAGAAACTCGGCGAGTGTTGCACTTTGTCTACCACAGTAGGAAAGCGTAACGCTTTACCACAATACTCCCAGGCAGCCTCAAATAATATAATTGTACATTCTATTTATTACTGTCAGAAAATGTAACACTTTGTTAAATTTGAATCAAAATCAGCGAGAAAGAGAGAGACAGACATAGCAAAAAAGTAATCCACCTGCTGACAGTATGCAATCAGAACCAAGAGTAACACTGGAAATGCTCTTAAAACTATCTCGAGCTGCATTTCTCTGAAAAATGTGCCTCACAGACCACATAATGCCTCAAATTGTCTAAACTGCTACATCATGTACATTTGTCTGCAAAACATATTACGTGCAGAGACGCTTATTCAAAGTAGCCTCTTTATGGTTGGACATGGCAATAGCAATAGGTTAACTGCGTATGAGGGTAGCATTTAGTGTACTTTTTAGGGTAACGTACAGCAATAACCTTCCAACATTCCTGATAAGAACTCAATGACATGCTTAGTTCCTTTTCGACCACTACTATTACTTCTCAATAGGAATGCGGCTTTGATGCAATAAACAGGCCGCATAAAGGAACGGTATTTCCTGGATATGGTTAATAAGGTACACACTACTTGAAGAATGTGCTGCTTGAGAAACTCGATCTGTCAACATTGTACTGTACAAAACACAAAGGCTCTCAGGACTCCATAAATACGTTTACTAAATATCCAGTGTTTATGAATGCCTCTTCTATATCAAAAGTTATTCTCTTAAAAACATTACTTCCCCAAAAGCAACTGCACTCTGACATTTTGGTTGTCATCAAGACTGCACAAAAATACGATTCAGAGCACTCACATAATCGAGCGATGGACCCCCTCCCCCTGCACACTTATACATTTTATTTTGCTTAAGCAACTAAGAGAAACTTTAGGAAGTTAAAACTATACACACCGTCTACTGACAATTTTACAAAAAAGTTCTTACCAGACCTTTCAATAAACTCTGGAAAAGCTCTACAAATTGCATCAGCTACAAACTACAGATCCCAAGCAAGGCACCCCAAATTATATTGAACCTATAATGACCTGCTACAAAACCACATACTGTTGTTAAACATATGTATAATAATACTATATAAACAAGCCCAAGAAAGTTCAAAACTAGACAAAATTACAAAGCTACAGTCATATACCTAACTTAGAAATGTAACTTCTTATAGTCAAAGCAAATGTCATGATCACAGTCTCTCCGTACAAACAAAAAACAAAACAAACATCTCAACAGCATGCATAGGACTGCTTGCCTACCTATTCAATCAATATTTTCGTAACTTAGATGCCATTTTACTTTAATGTACCTAGTTTACCTAGCTAATGTACATTGCAAGCGAAAAAGCACATATATTTACCGTGGTTGTTTGGGAAAACAAAAGAAAATAATGTTGGGGGTGGAGGTGTGATTCAAGTGGTGGCTTGGATTGCAAGAATCCGATTGGCCGCCACCACTTGCTTTTTCAAGAACTTTTAAACATCATTTTCTACAAGAACTTTAAAGTGACCTTAATGTAAAAACACGCTAAATCGTAACTATTTAAGGTAATTTACACATTCAGTTACGATTTCAGCGTGTTTTACATTAAGGTCAGCTACAAATCTTGAATACAGTTTCTCACGCTTGTGGAAGGCACTTGGGGGTAACAGCTCGCAATTAGTATCTTCTCATGGCACGCTCGGTGTTAAGCACAGAGGCAACATGAGAAGGTACTCGGGGTTAATGAGTTAACAGTCTCTGAACCAGTGACAGAACAGATTGCCTGTGCCAATGACTCTGTTTCTCAGAGTGACTCTACACCTGTTCGAATTTCAGAGGACAATGTACTTTCTTCAGATAATCCTGATGCAATCCCCAAAGTTACAATTGTGAATGAATCCCCAGAGACTGTCCCTGTTGTTAAACCCAGTCAAAGTTTTTATGTGGCCAGATTGGGTAGAATTTCCAGACCCAGTCCAAAATACACAGCGACCCTGACTTGAGTTCAGATTTGCTGTTAAATGTTGATGTGATATATAGCTTGTGAAATGTCTTGTGAAATGTTCTTCTACTGCATGTTGAATAAAGTAAAGATGGAGGATGTAGATCAGTGTGAATCTTGAACCTAGTCAGCCACTGTAGCTAGACAATATGTGCATATATGTTACTGAGCACGTGAAAGATCAATGTCATTTTGTATAGTCAGCCAGAGTGAATGCAGGCATGAATGGAGATGCACATGTGAGAGTGTTCAAAGTAACAAGTCAGTTAGCTTGTGAAGTTTGAAGTACATGTTGCAGTTACAACTCCTGATGTGCTTATATACAATAAACGACTTGAACACATACTTATCCTCGGTATTTCATTTGAATAAACGAGACATGCAACACATAGAACATTAATGAAAACAGCAGAAAGCAATGTTACCTGCTTTGTGCCACAGAGAAGCAAAGCCCTGCCTTCAACCAAAATTATTCCAGAGGGAACAGCAGTTTAGGTGCTGAAAGAATTAGGTAAGCAGGAAGAGAAAGGAAGGAAGGAGCTGTGCTGTCCAACTGCTTCTCCATGGGAGGCACATGTGCTCAGAGATGTAAATCCATTAAGAGTTTCCTGGTAGAAACCAAGGAGCTTAATAGCAATAACTACTTCAAGATGTAGTCTGGGACATCTGTAGGACTGTGTCACTTGTGAAAGTGAGTGATAGCCCATGTCATGTCCACTGCGTGCCTGACCCTGAAGAGCGACTGCTCAGGTGCATGGGAAACTGTAGGAGTCAAAGGATTACCTCTTTGATGGCTACATGGATGACCCATCCATGACTGCACTCACTCAATGACAGATGTGGCATTAATGGTCATCAGGCAATAGAGAAACAAACCAGATATACAACAAAAAAACTGAAACCTGTACACACAAGTTATGTAAGCCTGATATTGGCCACACTGATATACATTTATTTATGTATTTGTTTATTCATTTGCTTTGCTTTTGTTTATCAGGAAAGTGCATCTGGGTGTGATACCCATTTTCAACAGAGGCCCAGGGAGAAAAGCTGCAGAAATGTATTATAACAGAGGTGCAGAGAGAAAAGCTGCAGAAATGTATTATAACAGAGACTAGGGAGAAATGCTGCAGAAACGTATTATAACAGAGGTCCAGAGAGAAAAGCTCAAGACGATTATTACTTTAAATAACACGTTCAATACCCACATGAAGTATTTATCACCAATTTTTACAAAGAATCAGGAAACATCCAAGACACGCAGCATTTTGACTAAAAACACATTGGAAAACATGCATGTGGGTTTAGGTAGCATTTCTATATTGTCCGAATAATGCCATTTAGGCAGAGGTCAGAAATAAACGTACAGTAACATGATATACACCTATCTGCAGCAAGAATTACATGACTTGCAAAATATGACTTGGGCAGTGATAAGACAGGAGAGACAGTAGACTGCTTAATCCCATTTTATATAGAGAATATCATTTGAAAAGGATTTTTAGGGTAGTGATCTAGCTAGAGAAGGTATTTCAGAATGCATAGGGGAGGGTAGTATATTATGTGTAAGTGCATTTGTAAAGGGGAGTATAGTCATAGTGAATGCTGATAACTCCGAGATAGTTGGCTTTGTTTTTGAAGGTCCAGTATAGTAGTCATTTGTAGTTCATAGCTAGACAGAGAAAGTAGCCTTTTGTAGTCAAATAGCTTGATAGAGTCTCAAGCAAAGCTGCAGCTATCCTATCTGGCACTCCCCTCATCTCTGAGTTGAGGAGCTGAAACAAAAACAAAAGGGTATTTTCTCCCAGTTCCAGCCATGAGTACAAACCCAGTATTAGCATTCATTTCTGGCACTGTAACATACCCCATCAGCTTGCCAATCACATCCTCTAACAACTTGCACTCAGGACAGCCATCAACTTTGCCCCAGCCAAGCTACAACTCTGTCCTCAAGTAGTCTCACATCACTTAGAGGCAGTGCGGCAGAAATAAGGCAATAATGAGTATTGAGAGTTGCATTATTTGTGAGCTGAATTTACCTTGGGCAAGATGAACACTGACAAAACCAAAAGTTAGTGCAGTATATTTTTTTTAGATTTATTTTGAAGCTGTGAAGAGAAACAGTCTGTTTTATTACAGATAGGATACCATTCCAACATTTAGACATACTTACAAAGAAAAGAGCTTTGCCATGCATATTATAAGCTTTGTGAGTCAGGATTAAGGACTGATCTTTGGATCTGAGATATGTGGCAGGTGTACACCAGCAACGCAGGTTGGCAATGGCTGTAACCCTGTGATATGAATGTGATACGAAAGAGGGGTACATTGAGTGATTGTGATTATTTGACTATTGCCTCACTATATCTCGACATTCACTTTATTTTCTTATGTGACATATGCTATGATATGATGTGTTCCAGAACATTCTAGTGATTTCTAGTGCTTTCAGCAAAGCCGCTATACCTGATTATGAAACAAAGTCACTATACCTCATTACAAAACATGTTATGTGTGTGTGTGTTCCGGAATATTCCAGTAAGAACTGAAAATTGCAAAGTCATTGGAATATTCTAGTACAGCATTTGAAAATTGCAAAATCATTGTATTTGGCAGGAGTTGCTGTTCTTTCTAGGGCAGGTGGCCAATGCCACAAAATGTTCTAGCGAGATCCAGCCTACACTGGAAAAGTACTGATTCTCATGATTTGTGGTAAACAACCTGGTTACAAACAGCTGGGGCTCTCTGCACTCAGGTTGAAGCCTTACCTGTTGGAGTGGATGCACTATCCAGGACCATTTTCCAGATGAAGACTCCTGCCTGACTGCAATGGGACTTCCCAGTCGAGATTGAAGACAGGATGAAGCTTTTCTCTTTATCGGTGATGTATACTTTTCTTTAAAGGTATTGTCTAATACATGCCCAAGCTGTAAATTTATAAAGAGTGAGAAAGCACATAACACACTATGTAGTAGCTGGGAAGGTGCAGTAGCTGTTCTACCTTAGTTAATGAGGTAGGATTTATCTTGTATAGCAGGACAA
Organism: Protopterus annectens; assembly: GCF_019279795.1. Taxonomy (NCBI): domain Eukaryota; kingdom Metazoa; phylum Chordata; order Ceratodontiformes; family Protopteridae; genus Protopterus; species Protopterus annectens. The sequence continues at coordinate 808,082,976 of NC_056737.1, read as the reverse complement.
CTTTCTGAATGGTCTTCTGTATAACATATTGGATGTGATGCTTAAATTCGAAGTTTTCATCCAATGATCACACCTCGTAGTTTTGTATGCTTGGCTTGCTCAGTCTTGGTATCATTAAAGGAAATTATGTTTAGTGTGTTATGACTACTAACTGGGAGGAGAAAAGTGCCCATTCTGTTTGTATGGCTTAACAGCAGATGGGATTGTTGGAGCCAGATGGTGGAGTGCTGCTTGGGGCTGAGGACATGCCCTCCTGGGACACATATTCAGTGAGTATGGTCATGTCTCTCTTCATGTAGTCCAGGGAGGTACACCTCAAGTCATTCATGCCATACTCCACTTGGTTATAATAGATAAACTCTCTCAACTAGGCATCAATCTGCATGTTATCAGATGGGTAGCAAACTGTCTCACTGATAGAACCCACCTAGTCAAATTGGGGGACGCCACCTCAAGTAGAAGACCTGTAATGAGCAGTGTGCCCCAGGGATTAGTCTTGGGGTCTCTGTTGTTTGGGATATAATTTTATGAGGTGCAGGACAAGACCAGTGAGTTACGGCTGACCAAAATTGCAGGCGACTGCAAGCTGAGCAATGTCATCAATTCCACTAGTAATGTGGATATCCTCCAAGAGGGTCTCGCCCAAACAAATGACTGGTGCTGGAAACATGGCCTGAAACTGAATGCCAAAAAATGCATCATCATCCCCTTTGGGGAGAGTGATGTCCCCACAAATGATCACATTAATAACAAGGTCCTAAGTACGCAATCAGTTGTGAGATACTTGGGCACCCGGGTTGATTGCAAACTGACTTCTGACCACCATGTTCCCTCCATTGTACAGAAAGCTTTCTACATGACCCAGATCATTAGTAAGGGTATCTTATCCAGGGACAAGGTGGTCATAACATTCCTGTATTCTTCCCTTACAAGACCTATTATTGAGTACAATGCTCCTTTCAGTGTGTACCTCACAAATCACATGCAGCAGCTGGTGAGATCTCAGGGGTTCCTCACTGGGAGACTCCAGGGCCTCAGACATCGACCCTACACAGATAGGCTAAAGGACGTGTCCCTCTACTCAGTCTCATACAGACTCCTCAGAGGTGATCTCTGTCTTGACATACAGAGAAATCTCAGACCCAGCCTTGATGGGACTGCTGCATATCCATAAGTCAAGCTCCACTCGAGTAACCTGCATGCTCAACCTCAACCTGGTCTGTGACATCAATAGGACTTGCTGGTGAGACAGATTTGTGTCCTAGAGACTCCCCCTTCTGTGGAATAGACTCCCTCTCCACGTCAAGCAGAGTACCTCATTAACCCTTTTTAAGCACAACCTGGATAACTGGATGGGAAACAGAAAATACACCCTTGGGATTCCATCTTTGTCCCTGCTGGACAGGGGCATTGGGGGCTGACTTGTTGGAACATGGGGTAAATTCTTGGCTAGGCTTGTAAGGGCCTCAGGGCCAATAGCCTAGTAACTTCCTATGAGCCTATGATCCAAATTTTCTGTACATAGGAAAGACTATTGTGTTATAGTCTGCAGATGGGGGTGAATATAGGCTGGACAGACAAGGTTCAACTCATCTATATATTGTTTAGTATTAGCTTGTTTTGATGCTGCTTGCTTTTCATTGATACATATGCTAAAGGTAGGATAACTTAATATGAAGCATTGAAGAAAGCCTCTATGTACAAGATGGTAGGTAGACAGAGTATCTTGCTATCTTACACATCAGTAAGATATTCACTAAACCAGGCTATGTTTTATTTTTCACTGGGGCCCACATTTGAAACTGTGAACAGTGCAACCTGGAAAAGGGAAATGGGAAACGTATAGTAAAAAACAAACTAGTACATTTGTACAGGCATGGAGGTAATATTAATTCTGAGATAATATTATATCAAAGTAGGGGGAAATAATTAATTTTGCTGGAAACCTAACTATGTGTAGTAGGGCATATTACAGGTTAGTTATATTTAGTTAGAGGGGTGAGGGTTCAGCCCCTACATAGTGGTGTGGGGGTTTCAAACCCCTGCAGATGTAAACTGAAAATATTTGTAATCTATGTTACCTCTTAAAGATACCTTTTACTTTTGACATATTTATTCATTTTTAATAATTCATTTAATTATTTAACCTGATCATGACATGTTCAGTGTTCACTGTGCACTTATAACCTGATGTTTTGTGTTGTTTTGTGCTTTATTGTTCATAAATTTGTTTTAGTGTATAAAATGGATTATATTTGTGGCTCAGATAAATAGAAAACAGTTCTTTTTGCAGTAGGACTTTGCCTCACTGTACCTCCAAGAAGGGGGGAGGGCTATGTCATTCACCCCATAAACTAAGTACATTGAGCCATGCTAACTTTCAGATGGAAGGCAGATTTACCTAACTATTAGGAAGTGGGACCCATGGTTAACGTGGGTGTGGGAGCTATGTGCCCCTGCAGTTAAGTATTGCAGGAGAAAACCCCTTCTTAAAAACAGATCACCCTTTAAGTTATAACTAAAAAAAAATTCACATCTGATTATGTGTTAGTGTTTACAGTATCTTTGCCATGGTGCTTTATTCATTTATTTCACTTACAACCATCAACGAAAACAGTACATACCATAAGTTAGCTCATATAATTCTGCAGTGAAAAAAGTGTCTTTCATATACTCAGAGTTTTCTGCTTCTTTCAAGTATTATGCAAGTCCAAACAACTAGTCACACCTAGGATATGGAATAGTGCTAAGCTTTGTTTTGTTTTCTGTTGTACACTTTGAATTTCTGAATTAACAGATATAAAGTGACTTTCCAAGACAGATGCACACTGATCATCAGCTTAATTTTAGCTCTCCCTGTGTTAAAAAAGAAACTGATAGATAAGGAACAGTAATTCTGCCAGGTTTAGTAAAATTAATTTACTGGCAAGTAAGCACACTGTCAGAATGCCAGCAAAGAAGAAACAGAGAGCCTGGAAGAAAATCTACTAGAAAAGGTATAAGAACATTGTGAGGAGTTATGCAACTATTCAGCAAAAATCAGTTCATGCTCCAGCTTTAGTCCAAGAGATAGTGTCCAGTAATTTAGAGGAAAAATAAATCAAATATGCTCAGAGCTGATTAAAATAAATGAAACATTGAAGGAGTATATCAACTCAAAAAAGGGCTGGAAAATGGAATAAGTTTTAAATGGATATTCAGATGAATTGCTAAAACTGCAAAAAAAAAAAAAAAAACAGAGGGCAAAATGAAAAAAAAAAAAAAGGCTGGCCAAATATGAAACTGCTCAAGAAACATTTCAAAAAATGGTAGAGTTTGAGGACAGAGCACTCAGAGAAAACCTGAGATTTTCTGCTGTACCAGAGAAACTGGAAGGAACAGACTGTATTAATTTTATGATGGCACAAATAAGTAGCTTGACTGGTATACCACAGCATGAATTGTTAACTGAAAGGGCACATATAGTATATGCTCCAAACCTGAAAATGAGAAAGCAGCAAAGACTTCTAATAGTGAAGATGCAATCCTACCAGCAGAAAGAGCTGATCCTGAAAAATCTGTGGCAGAAGAGCAATGTATTAAAAACTGAAGACAGCAGAGTATTTGTGAAAAATGATTATTCACTGTACACCAGTCAGAAGAGAAGCAAATTTATCTCAGCAAACAGGAAATGTCAAGAGGCAGGTGTGAGACTCAAGCTGCTGTCTTTCAAAATTTTTTTTCTCTTGAGGATCAAAGTAATTTTTTGATGCTAAACAAGCTAAGGAGGAAATACAAAAGTATGTTCAATAAAATGAGCCCTCAAATAAAAGGGAACTCTGCTTCTCACTCTTCTGATGATAAAGCTCTTAGAGAGCCTTTCCCAGTGAAACATTTTCAAGTGTTCCAAAGGAAAGTTATTGAGAGAGAGAAAAAAAGCACAGGAGTTGACTAGAAGAATCAGGAGTTCCTTGGACTTGAATCAGAGTCTGGGGTTGGGAGATGGAGATGAGCAGAAAGAAGACCACCAGCATTGAAATCAGTGAATAAACATGAGACTATAAAGCATTAATCACATTTGTGAAATATGGCTTTACAAGAAAAAGTGGCTGAGAAATATTAGATTTTTGTTGGCTTTGTTAAACTTGTGGCGAGACCAAAAGGCATATAGGTTAATAGGTTCATAGGTAGGTACTAAGCTATCAGCCCTAGGGCCTATACAAGCCTAGTCAAAAAGGCACCCTGGCTTTTGCCACCCATGAAAATTATTTTCCTGTGCCCCTGTCAAGCAGCGCCACAGAGGTGATCCCTGGGGTGAATTTCCCATTTCCCATCCAATCATCAAGATTTTTCTTGAAGAGTGCTAATGAGGAGCTTTGTTTGATATAGATAGGTAGTTTGTTCCAGAGTATGGAAAGTCTCTGGGACAGGAATCTATCCCTCCAGCATGTTCTGTTTATTGTGGTGACAAGGTTTTCGTCCCTAGAGCATGTAGCTTGGAGGGATTGGGATTTCTTCAAGTGGAGCATGTCCAACAGCTCTGGGTTAGACATAGCTTTGTGTGTTAGTCAGAGATTGCCTCTGAGTAGGCGATATGCAGTGGAGTAAAGCTGGAGTTTTTTGAGATGGTCTGCATAGGGCATCTGTTTGAGGCTGGTAATCCTCTTTGTGAGGTATTTCTGTGGCCTTTCCAGTTGTTGTAGAAGTCTTGTGAGGTAAATACCAAAAGGGGCGCTGTACTTTATAATGGGTCTAATGAGTGTTGAGCAGAGGGGAACAATGACCTTTTTTTTCCTGGATGAGAAACCTTTTGGGATGAGGTGTGCCACGTAGAAAGATTTCCTGACTACTGTGGCAATGTGATTATCAAAGGAGAGACTACTGTCCACCTGTGTCCCAAGGTCTCTTATCACACTTTCGGTGTTAAGTAGACTACCCTATGTGGTAGCTCATGGGTAAAGAGTTTTTACCAAAGGGGAGATCAATGCACTTTTTGGCATTGAGCTTGAGGCCATGGCTTTGACACCAGGCATCTGTCTCAGTGAGGCCCTTTTGCAGGATGTCCACATCATTAGGAGTTTCAATTATGGCTCCTAGTTTGCAGTCATCTGCAAACTTCATTAGCCAAAGACCTTCTGTGTTAGCCTGTACTTCAGAAAAGTAGATACCAAACAGGAGAGGAACCAGGACTGAACCCTGTGGTACTCCACTTGTCACTGGTCTGAAGTCGGATTTGGAGTCTGCTACTTTCACAGTGTGGGTTCTGTCAGTGAGCCAGTTGGCAATCCATCTTGTGACATAGGGAATTATACCTAGTTTAGTGAGTTTATCTATAATTCCAGAGTGGGGGTGGTGTCAAAAGCCTTGACAAGATCTAGATAGGCTGTGTGAGCCACCTTACCCTCATCTATGGCTTTGGATGCCCCACTTCATGTCATTAAAAGAAAATAAAATGTAATTGTAAGTAAAACTATTTTTGTTCTTAACAGTATTTGTATAAAACATTCCATGATATAAATCGTATTTTAGATAGTAAAGCATTTTCAGTTATTGTTTCATGTGATAAAAATAGCAAAGTAAACAAATACTTGTTTTTCCTTTATTTATTTATTTTTTTAAGAAATGTAGGCATTACTATGTGAAAAGAGATAAAAGGCTGGGCAGAGTACATTTAAGTTAATAGGCTAAAATCTTGGGCTGTTGGGGTGGGAAATGGGGTGTAAAAGTGTACTGATTATAATATATGTAGAGCTGAGATTGAGATGTTTTCTTTTACTTTTGCATGGTTGAATGTATGGATTAATGCCATTGGCTTAATCTAGTAACATTTTTTGTGTCAACAAATGGGAATTAAAAATAAAAGACTGTAATGTAATGAATAGTTTTCTTTTAGAAAAATGTTCAGTGTGAGTTGGGAAGTCAGTAGCTGAGGGCAGCTATACATATGGTTCTTACATCTGCACAGAAACAAGTTGACAAGTGAAGGCAATAAATCACAAGAGGTCTGGACATTGCTTTTTAAGAGAAAAGTAAAATTAAAAGGTACAAGGGCAGCAGCTTAGTAAAAAAATAAAATTTTAAATTGTTAGAAGTGAATAAGAGATAGCAGCTTTTCTAGCACCTAAATACTTCAGTGCATTCACTAGAACAGTGCATAATTTAGTTTTATTTTAATGAAAGCCAATGAACTTTTCTTACAGTTAAAAGTTAATGCTTTCTGAAGCTTAAAAGGAGGCAGCAATTGGTGTAAGTAGGAGCACAGACTGAAACATATGTGTTAACATGGATAACCTTAATTTTGGGTCAGATAATGCCTGTGGATGGAGATGTTTGTTTGGGGCAATTATTCCTATCATTAGGGTTAAACTTCATTGTTTGAAGATGCACATACTTTTTTGTATTTGTTTTAAGTTAATGGATTATGGGGGTGTTCTGGGGTCTGTTTTTTTTTTTTTTGTTTGTTTTTTGTTTTGTTCACAGAAGTCTTATAAGATGTGACACGGGTTCAAAATGAGGTGACAAGAAACAATTGTAAAGGATCAACCTTCCAAATATTAGTGGGTGCATGTAACACAAAAGCTGGAAATAGACATTTTGAAAAGCTGCCATATATAAAATGTAGGAATAATAACTTCTTACCATAATGGGTACAGTGTCTATATTATTTTGGAATGCATATGGCTCCACCAGTATAGACAAAAAGTTAAGAGTATTGTATTATATTAAGAAATGCAGAGTGCAAATAACAATGCTACAGGTGATACATTAGAAAAAAGAAGTGAGCATGTGAATTTGATAAAGAAAGGATTTCAAGATGGATATTCAGCAGAATATCAGGGAGAAAGGAAAAGGGGAATACTTATATTAATTGCTAGATGAGCTTCAACAGTGATATACGAGGGGAAAACGACAATAATGGAAGATTTGTGGCAGTAAAGGGCAAGGGAGAATGATTACACTGGCATCTACTTATATTCCACCTAAAACTGCTTTTATGTAGCTTAAGAAATTTTGGGGAGAAATAAGCTTTCAGCAGGAAATATTACTTATAGGCATGGACTGGGACTTGATTTGCAACAGTCAGGATGCATCTGGTGGACCTAGAAGGGAAATATAACCATAGAGGGTAGATTTCTTAAGAAATTTATGAAAATATTTGGTTTGGAAAATGTGAATTGAGTAATAGTAACTTGGAAAGAATTTATATATTATTTCTCAAGGCTAGACTAGACAGAAATTATATTTCACAGGAACATGTGCATTTAATTGAAAGCTTTGACACACATCCAATAATTATTTCAGATTACGTGCCAATAACAACTAAGATAAAAATGCAGGGTAATGAAGTAAAAATGAGACATTGGTGTTTTCTCGCCTATCAGTTAAAAAGAGAGGAATTTAAGGAATGGATACTGGAAATTATTCGAGAATTATTAGAGAAGATAGAAATCTCTTCAGAAGTTAAAGCTAGTGAGTGGGATAAAATGAAAGTGGAATTTAAAAATAGAGTAGAAATAAAAAAAAAGAGATATGGTTAAGCAGTAACAAGAATTATTTAAAGGGACTGACAAAGGTTAAAGTATTGCAGAGTAAGATAAATCTCACAGAACAAGAAGAAGCATAACAACAGACTGCTAAAGAGAAAATAAGGGAGTATCTGGATAATGTGCATGAGCGAGAAAGATTGCTGTTAAACAGTTGTTTTCTGATAATAACACCAGAGCAAAAAAACTTTTAGCACAATGACTTAGGCAAGAGAATTTAGAAAGAGTCATTACCAAACATACAGAAAAGTAACCAGAGATCCTGTAGAAGTATTAGAGATATTTTGGAAATTCTATGAAAATTTATATAAAGCAGAGAAATATCGAAATCAAGAAAAGCACAAATGGAAATATTTATGGAAGACTTAAGTGTGTCAAGATCAGAAGATAATGAGACTCAAACATTAACAGTTAAGATAATAGGAGATGAAACAATAACAGTAACACATAATCTACATGCGGGAAAGTCACCAGGAATACATGGTCTTCCTGTGTAAGCTTGGAAGCTAGGAGGGAAGAAAGTGATAAAGATCAGGAAAGTTTTGTTTAACACCATAAAGTGGTTATGTTTACAATAGCCAAAACAATGGCAAAGGTGTTGCTAAAATTGTTAGCTATGGATCAATTTGGTTTTGTGGATGGGAGGCAAACATTTGACAACATTATTAGAATAATGATGATCTGGAGGGAAGCAGAGTATTGTTGTTGGTGGGTATTTAGGCAGAGAAAACATTCAACAGAATAAGCTGGGATTTTATGATCAGTGGAAGCATTTGTATTCACTGATACAATAATACATTTAATTAGGAGGATATATGAAGGATGGAGGCAAATATTAAAGTGGGAGAGTTCCTCTCTGATAAGTCTTGTCTGAACAGATTAACCAGGCAGGGGTACCCTCTTTTCCCTTTGTTATTTTTGTTATATTTAGAACCACTGGCAAAGAAAATAAGGACCTCAGAAATTCAAGGATATAGCTGGTATGGTAATCAAAAAAAGTTGACTTTATTTGCAGATGACATTATTTTGCACTTGTAAACCAGAAAAGGGAATCTCAGTGTTATGAAACATTCTGAGATAGTTTCAAGTCTTTTTAGGATATAAAAATAATGAAGACAAAACAAAAAGGCTATAGCTGGAAACTATGTACCCACACATAAATTGGTTCAGCAATACCCATATGTATGCGAGCAAGATAAAATGAAGCATTTAGAAGCATGGGCTAAAAAGGATTCTGTTACGGCAGCTTAGGATATGTGGAAAGAGACTAAACACAAGATAATATAAAAACTGAGAAACTGGAAGCTCTTTATTTTTGGATATGAATATCAGGATACAAGCAGTGAAAATGTTTTAGTCCCTTGAGTTTTATATAGAAGTCAGACATATTTTTATCAACCAGAGGAGAAGTTGTGGATAGCAATTAATAAAGAGTTGAAGGATTTTATCTGTGAAGCAAAGAGGGCAAGGGTCAAGTGGGATAAGCTGATCCTTCCAATAGAAAAAGGTGGCTTAAGATTACCTGATTTGAAAGGATATTTTAGAGCTACACAGTTAAGGCACATAATACAAGCAGAAAGTGGAAAGGGATGATGAAGTGTGGGGGGGGGGTTCAAGAAATAAAGAAAGAGTGGGATTTTTGATGCAGATCCTTACGAAGAATAACAACAGCCATTCAGAATATTATATTTATAAAGTAGCAGAAAGTATTCTCAGAACTAAGCCAACACAACCCGGGAATGGAGAAGGAGATTCTGCCAATAGGGATGACTGCATTTAGGGGTACAGAGAATAAGCAAGAAGGGGCTGGAATTTACTGGAGAAAACTGCCAAAGGAACCAAGATATTGGGAGCAAATAACTACAGAGGGAAGGGTAATAATATGGGAAGACATCAAAAAGACATTTGGACTGCAGGCTAGAGACTGCCTTCCCTATCAGGGTTTGATATCAGAGTATAGGCAAAAAGAAAGGGATAGGGGAATCCTAAGTGAAATAACCTGCTCTGGTAGAGTTTTTAGTTTAATGCAGAACAGAAGCTGCTGTTAAAAAGGGATAATTAGTAAAGCATGTTAAATACTGCATGATAACTATAGGAATCAATCAAAGGAGGTCAGAAAAGATTAGGGAGACAGACTGAATAAGCAATTCACAAGGAATCAATGGGAGAACATATATATGGCTCCCAATTATGGAACAAAGGCTAAAAGCTTTAGGATTTTTGCTTGGAAGTATCCGAATCGGTATTTTTATACCCCAAGCAGACTTCAAAGAATTTTTCCTCAGATAGATGGCAGATACTGGAGGTGTGATAGGTAAGAAAGAAGTACCTGGGAGCATATGTTTTTGGAGTGTAATGAGACTGCAGACTTTAAAAAATTCTTACAGAATAAATATTGGGTGAGCAAATGGGTGTAATTAAGGAAATTATTTCTG
>NC_056737.1:808018018-808068018 GCF_019279795.1 Protopterus annectens | reverse complement strand
GCGTGAATATGCTCTTGTATATAGCTACATATTACATAGCACATTTACTGTTAAACTAGAGCTGGTGTCACTTTCATGTATAGGCTTGTTACACTTAAATTTAATTCACTTTATGATGATGATGATTATTATTACTGGCATGATGAAAAATCTGGAGTTGTATGAGTTTCTTTAGTTGCAACTGTACTGGTTATGTTTGTTAAATTTGGTATTTATATGGTTTCACCTCCACTTTGAACTGTAAAACGGATAAGCTAAATGGATCTTTCTGCGGTGGTAACTGCAGACAAACCACCTTTAGATCGACTCCTTGTTTGTTTGATTGTTTGTTTGTTTCTTTCTTTGGTAAAAGGATGACTTGTCTGTTCTTAATGACCCTTTTCCAAGTACAAACCATCATATGGAATAGTGGATGTTAGCAATATTTGCAATTAATAGCGCAGCTATGATGTACCTTAATACAGCAAACAAAAACATTTTGGTAGTAATAATGTTAGTCACTTATCACAAAACTTAGTATGTAGAAGCATAGATAATACTTACAGGATGTCAGGCTTCACTTGAAAAAAGAATATATTTGCTAGACAGCCAAGGACAGATATTTCCACTTAGGCTACTTTGTGTCCATGTAATATCTATTTAGTCAATAAGTTGAATAAATTGCACCCTATCGTTGTCTAACTTGCTATAATTCCACTTCAGTATATTTGGCTTAAACCAGATTTCAGTTATTGCTAAGAAAATAGGTAGACAGACTTCTAAACCAGCTCAGTTTCATTTATATTTGTTATCACGTTATGCAAGTTTGTGTGCATGAATTTTTTTCTGTTGTGGGGAATCAGTCTACATCAATATGAAGATATTTAGTGGAGGGACACTACAAAAGAACTAAATTTGATACAAACTAGCATGATAACTGAAACGTATTTGACGCTGCGGTTACTGTAGTCATAACAGAGTAAGCTGAGTGGATGGGCCTAGCAGCTCATTATCCATTGCTAAGTTATTTCCACATTTCTATAACTCCATACAATTGTATCTGTCTTATCAAGAGCTACCATCTTTCTGAAGGGTTGGCTACTGAGAGTCACTGAATGATGCAGCCTAGAGAAACACCAACCTGCTCACATCTCTGAGTCGTGCTCCAAACCTAATGGATTGGTGAGTTTTCCTTTCACAACAGAGTATAACATGGTGGAGTATAGCTATCATTATAATTTGTTAGGGCTCCCACTGAAAATTTAAAGGCCATATGTTTGATCCTGAGGACTCTGAAACCTTAAGTATGATAAGAGGGAATTGCAGTAACTTGGAGAATTCCCCTCTTCTCTGAGATACAGTGATTTTGGAGTTAGTATTCATAAGTAGGGAGGTGTGGGAGGGTGCATTCCCCACTTCAGGGGTGTGGGGAGCTTGCCCTTGCAAAACAGCACTTTGAACCTATGAACCTATGAGCACTGAAAAGTGAACATAAGAAACACTGGCATTCTGCTGTACAATTAGATTCATTCATGCTGTTCATAACAGCACTAGAATGCCTTGAATACAACAGACATCCAAACTTCATCTTTCATTTTGTCCTACCCTATTAAGTGGGGATCTTGAGAAAGTGGCATTTAGTTGAAGTAATGTTTCTCAGAGGTTTGTTTGCTATGCTTTTGGAAAACACCTATGATCTAACTTAGATGACTTGCATGTTATGTTGGAGAACACTGATTCTTCAGAATAAAACTTTCTCACAGCAGTACATTCACTCCGTCACTGCTGAAGACCTGGTTTGAGATAGTCAAAGATGAATCTGATAAGCCTGTTGCTGTATGTGACAGGCACCTACTGAAGTTTCAATAAGCCTGTTGTTATACCTGATAGGCACCGAATGAAATTTCAGTAAGCCTGTTGTAGTACCTCATAAGTACCTACTTACATTCTAAAGGTCTAATTGTGGTTCTTCAATGAAGGACTACGCGTGTAAATGGGAAGTAACCCAGACTAAGTCTGGTAGTACACATGGTATTCCTCTTATTGCAAGGTATATTGATTTTGGAGTGGCACATACATCTCTCTCTCTCTCTATATATATATATATATATATATATATATATATATATATATCTAGAGAGAGAGAGAGATTTGCATATGCTCCCCAGGAACTATCGCCCTATAAGCCAGCTTGGTCTGCAAGGCTATGGAGTGCATCATCATGGAACTCATTAACAGAGACATTGAGAACCTCCAAACACTGGACCCTACCCAGTTCGGCTTTAAGGGCAGATCATGCCTCCTAAACCTGGTGGACTTCTTTGAGACAGTTACCAAGGCTATAGATGAGGGAAAGGTGGTACACACAGCCTACCTAGACCTCACAAAGGCCTTCGACACCATTCCCCATTCTGGTATTATAGGCAAGCTTACCAGCCTGAACATAAACCCCTACGTTACAAGATGGGTTGCCAACTGGCTCATGGACAGAACCCACATGGTGAGAGTTGTGGGAGCTAGGTCTGACTCTAAACTGGTTACAAGTGGCATTCCCCAGGGCTCAGTCCTAGGACCCCTCCTGTTCGGCATATACTTCTCAGAGGTACAGGCAAGCACAGGAGGACTATGGCTGACCAAGTTTGCAGACGACTGCAAACTAGGGGCTATAATCAACTCTCCGGCTGACACAGACATCCTCCAAAAGGGTCTCACTGAGACGAATACTTGCTGTCAAAATCATGGCCTGAAGCTAAATGCCAAAAAGTGCATAGTCATCCTCTTTGGAAAAATCAAAGTACCCACAAACTACCACATAGGTGGTAGTCCCCTAAATACGGAAGACGTATTAAGGGATCTGAGGACCCAAGTAGATAGTAATCTCTCTTTGATAATCACATTGCCAAAGTGATTAGAAAATCCTTCTACATGGCCCACTTAATCCAGATCAAAAGAGGTCATTGTGACCCTCTACTCATCACTCAGACCCATCATAGAGTACAATGCCCCATTTGGGATGTATCTTACAAGACACCTGCAACAGCTGGAAAGACCACAGAAGTACCTCACCAAGAGAATCACTGGCCTCAAACATATGCCCTATACAGCTCGACTGAAGAAACTCCAGCTGTACTCGGTTGCATACCGCCTAGTATGGGGTGATCTCTGCCTGACATACAAGGCCACGTCCAACCAGAATTGATGGACATGCTCCACCTAAAGAAAACCTTATCCCCTCGAGCCACACGCTCTAGGGATCTAAACCTCACCACAACAATAAATAGGACATGCTGGAAGGATCGATTCCTGTCCCAGAGACTTCCCATGCTTTGGAACAAGATTCCAATCTATATTAGGCAGAGCTCCTCGCTAACACTCTTCAAAAGAAACCTTGACGAGTGTATGGGAAACAGAAAGTTTACCCCGGGGATCACTTCAGTGGCTCTACTGGATAGAGGCACAGGGAACTGATCTAAGGGGGTGGCGAAAGCCAACACATTCTGGCTAGGCTTATAAATGCCTTCGGGCAGATAGCCTAGTACCTACTTATGAACCTATGAACCTACGAATGTACAATGGCAAGTTTTGTACTATGCTGGTATTTGAAGAAGATTGCTCTTAATGTTTCAGAGTAACAGGACTCGCAGTATCAATTCTCGAACTTCCAATAGGTCTCTCCTTTGGGTCAGCAAGTACTATGCAATATGTGGCATTTATTTCATCTCATAAGCCTGACTATATCTCCGGCTATCAAAATATCCTGATTTGTCACCCAGTATGCAGCAGTAAGGAGGGACTGGTTTGCCAAAAGCATACAAAAATTGTCTTCCTAGCTTACTGTTCTGTGACTGGGATACAAAGTCATCATCCCAGAATTGTACAAATATAATCCTAAATGGAAACACCCTTATCTAACATTCTTGTCATTGAAGTAACTGTTAAAACTGAAAGTGAGTCCACATTACATGGTATAACAGTGAGGCACAAATTAATATTGTCAATTAAATGGTTTAAGTTAAAGCATACTGTTCTAGAATGCTTCACAATACAAAAAACACAAACAGAAAACCCAAAAGGGCAAAAGTACAGGCGAGTAACTATAAATCCCTAATTGTACTCTGTGACTTGACTATACTGTACATTTAAATAAACTGATGACCACAAGAAACAGTTTCCAATGCTAAATCTGTGCAATAGTAATACCTAATTATCCATTACACCATGCATAGCCAAATGTCATATTAAGATATGCTAGAAATCCTTGATGGATCACATGATAGAAAGAAGCATTAAAACCAGTCCTAGCCCTCTCCACCCAAAAAAGTTGTCTGAGTACTTTACTTTACTTTTCTTTTTGAAAATGGAGTACTGAAAGTGGGCAATTATTTTTTACACTACCACTCAAATTTCCAGTTACCTATGACCGCTTTAAATATACCCAGAAGAATAAACAGAAAATTATTTAGGTTGGAAGCTACATTTCAAGGCAGGCTTCCTCAAAGAGACCTTCCAAGAAATAAAAAGGAATAAAATGGAAAAGCTCATGTTTCATTCAGCACAGAGCTTACTTATTTTTGTCTGTTTTGGGGGCTTCACTTAATAGATGAATCAAGAACAGCTCTACCAAGGGCTAAAGAAAGTCAGTCACACACAGGCGTAAACTGATTTTGGACCATAGTATTAAGTCATCTCACAGATTTGACTTACTGTCTGCATAGCTGACTAAATCTTTTAAATAATGAGTGTTTCCAGGTCGCTACTGACAGAAAAGGCTAATGGTGTATAATGGTGTTACAACTCACTTAATGAGAAGTTAAAAAAAGAATGATACAAGAGAGAGAGAGAGACAGACAGGGAGAGAGACAAATTGACAGAACAATTAGGTGAGTAGGTATGCAGGAAGACTGGAAGACTGGAAGAGAGATAGTAATTAATAAATATTCTAATGGCCTAGGTGACATTCTGTCATACCACAAACAATAATGAATCTTCATGGTGTAGAATATTATCTATCACAGAAATGTAGAATATGCAGCCATGCTCCATTGTGAACATTTTGTTTACTATACAGATTTACTGGCCCAGCCTGAGCATCAGCAAAATGTTTACTTGATATTTTGTCAATATACTGCTTATGAGAAAAACTGTTATACCACCAAGTGAAAGCTTGTGAATGACATTATATGAATTACTGACATCAAAAACATGTAAGTCACATGTTTGAGAGAAAGCAGGTTAACTGCCCAAGGCAAAACTGCTTGCCTAACAGAGTCACACCCACACACGGCAGCCCTCCCATGCAAATCATTGCTACAAAGACGCAAAGCTCCATATACATCACATCAGCATGTGTCACTGTACAACAGATTGGAGAATGGGAAGGCACATAAATAGCTCTTCCAACACAGTAAAACCAGGGCGTGTATTCCAGGTTCATACATTACCATACAGCATAGCTCTCAACCTTCCATCTCCAAAATGAGGAACACTAGCCCTCATAATGAGGAACAAATGGGCAAAATGTGGAACACATACTAATGGCTTACTAACAACTTCAACTACGAAGGTCATAGGATGGTTAAAATATGCTGGTTTTACTTATAAAGAAGATCTTTTAATGAATTAATATGATTAATTTCTATTTACCATGAATTTCACTAAATTCTTAACACTAAATGTGTGACAGAGGCTTTCAATGTGGAACTTTGAGGAACTTCGAGGAACATGAACTTTTTAAGACCCCAAATGAGGTACATTCCTCGTAATGAGGTACACTTGAGAGGTATGATACAGACACCTTGCATTTAACATTTAACATAATCAGACTCCAAACCAGTTACAAGTGGCGTCCCACAAGGCTCAGTCCTGGGACCTCTCTTGTTCGGTATATATTTCTCGGAGGTACAGGCTAACACGGAAGGACTGTGGCTGACCAAGTTCACAGATGACTGCAAACTGGGCGCAATAATCGACTCTCCAGCCGACACAAGCATCCTACAAAAGGGCCTCATAGAAACAGACAACTGGTGCCAGAGCCATGGCCTCAAGCTAAATGCCAAAAAGTGTATAGTCATCCCTTTGGCAAAAACAAAGTGCCACAAATTACCACATAGGTGGTAATCCATTAAGTACAGAAGAAGTAATTAGGGACCTGGGGACCCAAGTTGATAGCAATCTCTCATTTGACAACCACGTGGCCAAAGTGGTTAGAAAAACATTTTATATAGCCCACCTAATCATGAAGGGATTCACATCTAGATCAGGGGAGGTCATCGTGCCTATTTACTCATCCCTCATCAGGCCCATAATTGAGTACAATGCCCCTTTTGGGATGTACCTTACCAGACACCTGCACCAACTGAAAAGACCCCAAAAGTACCTCACCAAGAGGATCAAAGGGCTCAAACAGATGCCATATGCTGCCTGGTTAAAGAAACTCCAGCTCTACTCAGTGGCATACCGCCTGCTCAGAGGCGATCTGTGCCTGACGTATAAAGCCATGTCCAACCCGGAATTAATGGACATGCTGCACCTCAGAAAATCCAAATCCCATCGAGCTACGCGCTCGAGAGACTTGAACCTCAGCACTGAAATAAATAGGACATGCTGGAGGGACAGATTCATAATCCAGAGGCTCCCTTCACTCTGGAATAAAATCCCAGTCCAGGTTAGGCAGAGTCCCTCATTGACTCTCTTCAAGAGGAATCTTGATGAGTGGATGAGAGATAGTAGGTTTACCCCGGGTATCACTTCTGTGTCACTGTTAGACAGAGGCACAGTATACTAACCTCGAAAAAGGGCATAGCAAAATTCATTTAAAATGGGTGGTGAAAGCCAAACACACTCTGGCTAGGCTTATAAATGCCCTAGGGCAGATAGCCTAGTATGAACCTATGAACAGCACATTACTGGGGGACTTTGCAGATCTGTCAAAAAGGAAAACAACTAGGAGACATAACAAGAACATTACAACTTATAAAAAGGATATATGTGAAAAATGAATACATAATTTAGTTACATACAAGGGTCATTAAGTCCCTAAGAAGACATAAATTATTTACTACAAGTTCTGCCAGCACTATTATAGAGGGTTACAGCCATGACTATAACCCAGGTGATCTGAGTTGGACTAACAATTCAGGTATCTTTTGGAACTGGCATGGGGGAAAGAGAAATGATGCTTATCTTGTTTGCCTCTTCCATGGGTGGGGGGCACAGGGATCATATGTCGATATACACTCTCCATGGCTGAAGTCCAGTGGGATCTAAACGTCACATGGAGGTGCAGCTTACAGGAGGGAGTAAAGACAAGGGCATTCATCATTAAGACCCACTGCATACAACCCTTGGGTTTGCCTTGGCATGCACAAGAGAGGTTAGCACTTAACATAAAAACCCTGATTTCCAGAATGCAGATGGCAGCTCCTACTCTCGGATAGTTTGATTCCCACTCCCCATAATAAATGGGCAAAAGAGCTCTTTACCAGGGGAACTGAAAGGGTTTGTACAGCATCCAGGAGAGCAGGACTTAATGGTCAGCACAGGAAACCAGACAAAAAAAAAATATTCAAGTTTCTATTAACAAAAATGTTTACCAGTAGTTGTTCATTCCATGGTTGCTACAGCATAACAGCTTCAGTTGACAGTTGCTCAAGTGCTGTTGCTCACTGTCATGAACTAGTCATTTCTAAATGCTCTGTCCATCATATATAGGAGAGAGACTGAGACAATGGTTTTCATTGCTCATTAATGGTCACTTTTTCTCTCTGGTGTAGTGACCTCTGGGTGATAATAATATAAAGGGGTGTAGATGTGAAGCCTCCCTACTTGTCCATGAAGCTAAAGTTTCTTAATCAGCAAAAAGCAAACACTAGCAACATTTGAAATTAAAACAAAGAGTGAATGTCTATACTCTTAAAAGACAATGCATCTTAGTCTGTCAAGAACTATTCATCATATTATGAGTGAAACAGAAGCAAACAGTCAGACTAATAAAGTATTACTGAATTATTGACATGACCCATTTATTCAGATGTAGTACCACATGATCAAAAAGCGTTTTAAATGATGTTGTACTGTGTGATGTGCATCCTTTTATGATGCAAAAAATACTCTGGCATATAATGTAAAGTAACAGTTGTCACATTCATAAGATCTTGTCATGGAGTAGGGCCTACAGTGACAATTCAAAGTCTGAAGATTAAAAAGCTGTATAGTCATAAAACTGCATCTGCAAAGTTAAACAGTCATCCATAACTTATTATTATTATTATTATCATAATAAATACATTTATCAAAGTATTTATGAAGAACAGCAAAGATAAATATTCAATAGTTCATTGATATCCACAACGACAACAAATGTTAGTTAAAAAATAATGTGACTTGTGTGTGTGTGTGTGTGTGTGTGTGTGTGTGTGTGTGTGTGTGTGTGTGTGTGTGTGTGTGTGTGTGTGTGTGCATGCGTGTGTGCGTGTGTGCGTGTGTGCGTGTGTGTATGTAAGCATGCAAACAGATACAAACAACAAAAACACGTATATCCATAATAAAAGATTTGTGCCAGGTAGAGTATTTATATCATGTATCCCTAATACCATTGTATTATGTGATTATATGACAGTATGATACATTTCTTGGGATGTTTCTTTATTGCTGTCCACAACCTTACTCTGCACCCTCCACCTCAATAACTCCCAAATTGCCTTCCTAGACTGCCTCTGTCCTTACGACAAAATAATAACTTTCCTGCAGCATTGTTTTATTAATTACTGGTGGACAAATAGTGCCAATGTCTGTCTCACTTGAACAGCCTAAGGCAAAACAATGACAAGGCTGACATTATACTAAATGCTTTCCTTTTCTTTAAAACAGCACGCCATCTATCAGTGCAAAGAACACCATCTGTTCCAGGAGATATAATGCCAAAATATGGACATTCACAGCTGAAGTCACATACTCTATGCATTAACAATACATAATTGCCAGAGAGCAACATATTTCAGAAACCATTTCTTCTAGTGACAAATACTTCAATTAAAGCCTCAGTTTATACTGTGGAACCACATTTTTTTTCTTTTCCAACAGCATTTTATTATTAATTGGTAAACTGATACAATCAATTTGCAACTCATATGAGCAGTGTAAGGTTTAAAGCAATAAATACGGTCTTTGTGATACCAAGATCTTTCAGTATATGATACCAATATCTTTCAGTATGTGTTACAGCACCTTAGCCATTAATTTGTAAATGCTTATAATGCTTCACACTGTATACAAACGCTGGTGTAATATATGTATCAACAGTATGCATATTGAAAGATGCAAAAGGATGCAGCTATAAAAAAATGTGTTCAGAATGAGGGCATAACGTTACTATGAGCTCAGAAAAGATCCAACAGGACATATAACCCTTGCATATTGCTAAAATGATATTTGGTCTTTGTTAAATGAACCTTCATTTGCCTTGCCAAAAAATTATTTAGTATGTCACAGTTTGTAATACAGTTTTTTTATTTCTAATTTCAAAATATGTATCTTAAATATGATGAATATAATGACAATGCATTTACATTTTCTTGAACTACTGAACCTTTCTTTTATAATATATTACAGTTTGTAATACCTGATCAGTATTTTACTTCCATTTTCAAATATTTAGCTTAAGAGTGCCGAATATCTTGACAATGTATTTTAAAATGTATTAAACTACTTAACTTTTCTTCTCTTTTTTTAATATGTTATTCACCACTGTTATGGCTTTAGTTTGTTGTTATTTTGTTTTACTTTCTCTTTTTAGTAATTATATTCAAATATATATATATCAAAGGTGACTATGAAAAACACCAACACAGTAGGAAAACAATTTATTTAGTGCTTTCATCCGCCAAATGGCTGGACTTCCTCAGAATACAAACCAGACACCGAACAAGCATTTAAATGCCCGCCCAATTAGAGTCAATAGAAATCATGACACCAAATAATAAATTAATTGAATAATTGATGCTTGATGCATAAAGACAAAAATAAGTTAAAATGCCTAATACTTATAGGAATAAACACAAAGATAAAAACATACATAATATATGACCTATACATGTTAAATACTTCTTATGGACCATACAAATATATGTGTAAATATGTATATATATAACAAATTGAATATATAAAAAACCTGAGTGCATATAAAAAATACATACATAAGCAGTACATATAGAACCTATACTGTACAAAAAATGTATAAATATATAAATGTTTAAATTTTTAAATAGCAAACATAGATTTAAGCTTAAGGAGACTAGCAATTAAAATGACATCATTTAGACCTGGAGAACGTGCAGCATTACACCTAAGCTGCCATCTGAGCTCCAGGAATTCAAGAAAAATATCACGGGGATCACCTCTAGGGTCAACATCAACATTATCTAAAACAGAAAATTTAAATGAATGCAAAGGAAAACCTTTTGTCTATAGAGGGCATTTTGTTCATCCTTTTTACTGATGTCATAATAATGCTGATAAATCCTGTACCTAAACTGTCTGATGGTTTTGCCAATGTAAAAACAAGTACACTGTTGACACAAAGCAACATAAACAATGCCCTTACTATCAAAATTGAATCTCTTCTTATGCTTGATTTTACCGTAACCATGTACAAAGCATTCAGTACCCTCAAAAATAAACTTGCACTGAGAACAGTGACCACATTTATTTACTCTCCCTGTATGTGAATTGGACACAGTTCTTTCAATCATGGTTTTAAAACAGGTATCTTTTTGATAAACCACCAACGGTCTTTCACCAAGTTTGTTAAAAATATTCTCATCATATCTGAAAATCTCCCAAAATTTATTAATGGTGTACTTGATTTCCCTGTATTGCAAATTAAATGGCAGAATCAAGGCCTTACCATGAGACAAGTTGGTAGATACCAAACCAGGATCAACAGGATTAACAACTTGAACTAGGGACTTACCAAG
The DNA here is from genome assembly GCF_019279795.1 of Protopterus annectens. Taxonomy (NCBI): domain Eukaryota; kingdom Metazoa; phylum Chordata; order Ceratodontiformes; family Protopteridae; genus Protopterus; species Protopterus annectens. The sequence continues at coordinate 808,057,066 of NC_056737.1, read as the reverse complement.
AAGGGGAGTATAAAACCCAGATGATCTTTTCCCTGTGACTTCAGTAAATATTTCTGTTAAAAAAATCCTCAGGATAACCCCTCCTCAAAAACATATCAAATAACTTACTGCATTCCTCTAAAAATGAACTTTCTTGACTAACCATCCTGGCCAATCTGACACATTGGCCTTTAACAATGGCCTTCTTTTGATGGATAGGATGCCAACTCTGGAAATGCAGGTAAGAATTTGAAAAAGTAGGTTTCCTATATAATGTATAATCAAAATCACCTGATCCCCTGTTCTTAGAAAGAGTGACATCCAAAAAAATTGACCTGTGTGGCATCAACTGACATCGTAAACCTTAAAAAATCTATAGAAGAATTGATAAATTCAAAAAATGCTTCAAGTCTATCCTTAGTGTCAACTCAAAAAATAATAATGTCATAAATAAAGCGTTTATATAAACACCAACTGTCCTTGAACTCAGAAGGAAAAATAAAATGAGTTTCCCAAAAGGCCATAACTGTGTTGGCAAATACAGGTGCACAAGCAGCACCCATGGCAACACCCTGGGTTTGCCTGAATAAATGGCCCTCAAAACTAATAAAGTTGTTTTGCAAAACTAAATCCATGAGACTACTGATAACCAAACATTTATCATGTCCAAGAATAGGCACTAAATATTGCAAAAAACAATCAATGCCAGTATCATGTGGGATACTGGAGTATAAATCTTTAACGTCAATGCATACAAAGAGAATATCATCTCTATATAAACTGTCATTGACATTAGATAAAAAATCCCATGAATCCTTTAACAAAGCATGATAATTATTAAACACACTCTTGTTCTCCTGATCAATGTATTTAGCAATAAAAAATGTCTTGGACCCTTCCTTTGCCATCCACTATTTGCCTCAGTGGGAGATCCTCAAGGCATCTCTGAACTTTGGGAAGACCAAAAATGGTAGGTGTTCTGGGAAAATGGACCTTAAAATAGTCCATTTCACTACGTGAGACTTGATTATTTAAAAAAAGATCCTCAAGGGCCAAATCAATTCTATGAAGGGCCGAATTTAACTCATTCAGAGATATTTCTTCATACACATCCGAAAATAAAACAGAAAACATTTTATTAATGTAATCATTCGTACTCATGACCACCAGTCCCCCACCTTTATCTGGCTGCATGATACAGATAGAGGCCTCACTTCAAATGTGCTGCAATAAAAGATGTTCATCCATGCTTAAGTGAATAGGGCAACAAGATGGAATGCTAACAATTCTCCTAATTTCATCTTCACAAAGTTTTTCAAAAACAAGTATTAAAGGATGTAGGGGTGGATTAAATGTACTAGGCCTTTTGTTCCTATGTAAATCTGTATTATACAAGCCATCATCAAATAGAATGTTGAAATTGAGTTTCTTCAAAAACAGCTTGAATTGAACCAAAACCTGGTCCAATTTAGCTTTCTGTGCAGGAACAAATGTTAAACCTTTTTCATATAAATTGGCCCACTCCTCGGTGACATCAACATGACTACAATTAAACACTTTAAAATCCCCGGTGGTATTGAAAATAATTTTAACCACAGGATCTGTGTTCAATTCCAATATGTCTGCCACCAACCCAATCTCCCTTTCCCTCTCCCCTTCCCCCAGGTCCATGCTTGTTGGGGAAATGACTGGGTGGGTGGGTGTTGTTGACAGAAATTTTGATTCTTCTCCCCCCTCTGATTCATTAATCTCTTGAATCTCCTCGGGAGGGGTTGTCTAAAGGGATGTCATCATTGAAATTGTCCTGGCCTTCCAATTCATTAAACATCACACCAGCATTACTATCTACACCTACAATATCACCTTCATGAACAGTTTGATGTACAACTGGTGGTCGTGGATAAGCCACGCCTTTCACATACTCCTGTTCATCATGGTTACATTTTGCTTTTAAATCAAGTAACATATGATCAGTTTTAATAAAAACATGCCTATGTTGTTCAGATTTAACATCAAATAATACATCACTTTTTATAGAACTATCTAAAGTCTCAATGGCTTTGTTTAAATATGCCAGTTGTTTCTCATAGTGCCAAATCAAAACTTGCAAAAGTTCACAGCCCTGTTTATTAAAAAGAGAAATCAGCTCACGATGTAAGTCTGAATCATGAATGAGTCCAGATGGGTATTTCCATGAACGGAGACCTTTTGGTATCCTTTCTACTTTAATGCTTTCACGCAAATTGTCACACTCAAGCTGAAACTTCCTCTATGTAACCACCTGTCTTGAAATATTTTTAACTGTTGATCCAAACTGCTGAAATTATTATACTGAATGTCTGTAGCCAAATGTAGAGATTAATCAGGTCTTGAGACTGAAATTAGAAAAATCATGGACCTGGTTACTGGTACCGGCAACAGGAACAAGGCCCTGTCCTGTTCTAACATCCGCCTGAGTAATGGGCGCATATGTACATTGCCCCAGTGGAATCTCATCGTCCTGGCTCTGTCTTAAAAAGAAGTCATCAAAAAAAGGCCATTGTTAAAGGCCAATGTGTCAGATTGGCCAGGATGGTTAGTCAAGAAAGTTCATTTTTTGAGGAATGCAGTAAGTTATTTGATATGTTTTTGAGGAAGGGTTATCCTGAGGATTTTTTAACAGAAATCTTTACTGAAGTCACAGGGAAGAGATCATCTGGGTTTTATACTCCCCTTCTTGGTAAGTCCCTAGTTCAAGTTGTTAATCCTGTTGATCCTGGTTTGGTATCTACCAACTTGTCTCATGGTAAGGCCTTGATTTTGCCATTTAATTTACAATACAGGGAAATCAAGTACACCATTAATAAATTTTGGGAGATTTTCAGATGTGATATGAATATTTTTAACAAACTTGGTGAAAGACCGTTGGTGGTTTATCAAAAAGATACCTGTTTTAAAACCACGATTGAAAGAATCGTGTCCAATTCACATACAGGGAGAGTAAATATATGTGGTCACTGTTCTCAGTGCAAGTTTATTTTTGAGGGTACTGAATGCTTTGTACATGGTTACGGTAAAATCAAGCATAAGAAGAGATTCAATTGTGATAGTTAGGGCATTGTTTATGTTGCTTTGTGTCAACAGTGTACTTGTTTTTACACTGGCAAAACCATCAGACAGTTTAGGTACAGGATTTATCAGCATTATTATAACATCAGTAAAAAGGATGAATGAAATGCCCTCTATACACAAATAAAAGGTTTTCCTTTGCATTCATTTAAGTTTTCTGTTTTAGATAATGTTGATGTTGACCCTAGAGGTGGTCCCCATGATATTTTTCTTGAATTCCTGGAGCTCAGATGGCAGCTTAGTTATAATGCTGCATGTTCTCCAGGTCTAAATGATATCATTTCAATTGCTAGTCACCTTAAGCTTAAATCTGTGTTTGCTATTTAAAAATGTAAACATTTATATATTTATACATTTTTTGTACACTATAGGTTCTATATGTACTGCTTATGTATGTATTTTTATATATACTCAGGTTTTTTATATATTCAATTTATATATATACATATTTACACATATATTTTTATGGTCCATAAGAAGTATTTAACATGTATAGATCATATATTATGTATGTTTTTATCTTTGTATTTATTCCTACAAGCATTAGGCATTTTACCTTTATTTTTGTCTTTATGCATCAAGCATCAATTATTCAATTAATTTATTATTTGGTGTCATGATTTCTATTGACTCTAACTGTGCGGGCATTTAAATGCTTGTTCAGTGTCTGGTTTGTATTCTGAGGAACTCCAGCCATTTGGTGGATGAAAGCACTAAATGAATTGTTTTCCTACTGTGTTGGTGTTTTTCACAGTCACCTTTGATATATCTGGTTTGACTTTTTCGTTTTATATTCAAAAATATAAAGAGCAAATTACAAAAAAAAATCTGTTTCTAATATTTAGGATATGTAATCTATTGTACAACAGCCTCTACCTCCCTACCTAAATGAGTACTGCTCCTTTTCTTACCATCCTGGTTTAACCAACACACAACTGTATTTACAGAATTTATCATTCAGTACAGAACCACATCTTTTACAAAAGCTTTTTTAAAATGTATTAAGATAAAGCCTATACATAAAGAAGGCAGAAGCAGGACATCTGCCTTATCCCTTCCCAGTATTCAAATTATTTCTCACAAAGACGTTGGCAAGTATAAATACAGCAGGCTCAAATGAATGAAAGCCTAATTGACAATTTAGAAGCACTTCTAAATGGAACTTCATACATGACGGTTTTTATGTGGAAGGTAAAGTCTTTTTTCCCCATGCAAGGGGAGACTCTTGCATAAGCCTAATATAATTAATTCAAAGTCTGCCAGACATCATAATGAGTTATATCTTGCAGACTGTGGAGTTCCTTTTGAACACATGATCTGACATGAATACGTTTTGGTAATATGGTTGCAGACTAAGCTACTAAATATTGCCCAATATGTTTATTGATAAGTTTCTACATGTTTTACACCAATCTTCTTAAGGGCCTATTGGTATATAATTCACCAACATTCTTCAATAACATTTCATTATTATCAGTGACTCATTCCTGTTTTTGATCTAAGAAAAGTAACATTTTCTACATTGCACTTATAATGTTCCTAAAACAAGGCCTTCAAGCAAAAATATGAAATGTTCTTACCCACAACAGAAAATGTGCTTATTTTGCTTTCTCTGGGGATATCACAGGATTTTTCTTTTTCTTTCTGTGTCAACACATCTACCAGACTTCTAACAGTTTTATTAATAGCTCCAAATATGAATGTAGGAGGCAAGTGTATTTTCAGTTCCACAAATTCTACATCTCCCTCTTTCATAGAAATAAATTAACACTCCTTTAAGTCTTTTGGACCCCCCCCCCCCCCACCAGTTTAATATATTTTTTAATTAATATAACTTGCCCTTTTGAGCATGATACAACTGACAAATATAGTTCATGCACCAATTCATCCAGTCCCAAAGTTTTACCAAGTTTAGCCCTTTGGACTAGTCTTTAAAATTTCATTTCTTCAAGGGTTTACTAAATAAAATGTGCACTTTGTCTCTTGTCATTTCAGTATTCTTTTCACATTTCTTTGTCTTTCAAATAAACAATTTCTTTATATTATAACTTCTTTACAAATACATATTGTATATGTTCATGTAGCATTCCATCAAATCCTTTTATTTTATGTATTTTGATTTGTTTCACTACATATAGGCTTCAAAAGGGCAAGTGATGTTTTAAACACAGCATCTTTTAAAGTCTATGTATTTTTAAATTTAAAATATTTTATTGTACTCTCTGGGTTTTAACTTCTGTTTCTTAATCTCTTGCTTTAAATGCCTTCCTCATTTTATTTAATACATACAGTGTTCTTTTCAGATCATATTCCTTGGAAGGCATCTTACTTGTTGCTTTTTTCACCTTCTATAACATATGTCTTAAATCTTTCACTGGCCTCACATTGGGCCTCACTGCTTCTGCTTCTCTCTCTCTCTCACACTTTCTCTCTCATGCCTAGAAATCACAGTTTCCCATTCTAAAATATAAACGTTCATGTATTTATCAGTTCCTCCTTGACATATAATTGTGGCAACTATCAATGAAAAAATGTGAAATATTTATTAAAAAGGACTTCAAAATAAACCATATGCATTATACTAACAAGCTCAACATTACGATATTACAGAAACTAAAATATTTCCACCCCTTTTAACCACAAGGAAATCCAAAATATTTGCATTCTCAGTTTTAAACCTTGTCACAAATGTATCTTATTCTTTGTTATTAAACACCACAAAGAAAGTTCTCCAATCATCCAAGTTTTCAGTCTTTTTTACTACATTCAAAAAGCTGGCAATCATACCATATTCCATAGAGTATTCCAAATGAAACGTTGTACAACAATGGCCAATGAAGTAAAGTTCTCTTGGAGAATAGGTAGTGAGGTTAAATGATATAAAACTTAAAAGTGCAACATATATAGCAAAAAACTTGCATACATTTCCAGTACTTAAATTAAATGCACTTACAAGATATTCACGCTGTGAATGCAGTTATACCATAGTGAAATGATGGCTCCAAAGTATCCAGTCTTATGATGGCTTCAAAGTATCCAATCTTTTTGGTCTGATATACAAAGTATCCACACTGAAGATGTAGTAGCTGCTATGTGACTGTGATGAACTGTGATAACAGCTTAACCAGTCTAACAGATCAAATAAAAGCTTCTAGCTTTAATGGCAGTTAAAATCCTTTTATTGTAGAAAAAGTTAAAATCTTCATGTCAAGTTAAAATCTTGATGTAGAATAAAATAATCCCTCTGTATTCCAAACAATAAGCGCTTTCGGTATCTTCTTCAGATCGTAGAGATCGGGACTGGAAGTTCCTTTTTATAGTGCTTGCTTCCTTTACTGTTGAGATAATCATTCAATCATCACACTGTCAATCAGCTGTTTAAACGCACCAATCCTCTTTTCTCTCAGCTGGGGGTGTTCCATTTCCTATACCTTTTGCTTTTGAGGGGTGTGACCAGTCATGAATTATTAAGCCAGACACACCTCCATGTTAGCTGATAGTTGGTCTTCTAGCTTTTAGTATAGGTTTCAGTGGAATGATGTTATTCAAGCCTGGCTCAATATCAGCACGGAGGTTTACAATCCACTTACTCTCCCTGCATTCAGTAATATTTTCAATGTCGCCTTTCCTTATTCCACTGTATACATTCTCTATCACCTTATAAGTGAAAGAATGACCAACATTTCTTTCAGCATGCGTTGCTAAAGCATTATGTGGATCTTTATTGGTAATGTCTCTTTGATGTCTCAAAATGCGATTTTTAAGCATCTGATTAGTTTTTCCTACATAGAATGCAGGGCATAGTTTACAGGTAGCCATGTACACCACATTGGGGGTTATACAAGTGGTTTTGACATTAAAGGTGTATTTCTTCTTTGTCCTTGGATGTTCAAATTCGTTATTACAGTAAATCAGTGGGCATGCTGTGCAGTGGCCACACTTGAACGTGCCTTTATGTCCAACGATTTTATGTTTGCTAAACCCATCCTTTGTGCAAAGTAACCTCTTTAAATTTTTCTTATTCTTGTAGCCAAAGCATGGTGTTTCACCTACAATGTCTTTTAGCTTGGCATCCTGGGTGAGGATTGGCCAAAACTGCCTTATTATGGATTTAACTTGTGTGTTGTCTGTGCTGTAAGTTAACATCACTCTGGTGGTTCTGTCTTCTGTCTTGTTTTTCTTTGGGATAACTTCTTGAACATTCACATCTTTTTCATTATAGCCTCTCTTTATTAGGTTTTGTTGTAGAAACTAAATTTCCTTTTCTCTTGTCTCATCTTTGTTACATCTTTTATGTATTCTTTGTGTTTCATTTTGCATAATATTTTTAGTGACATGTTTAGGATGCATGCTGCTTTTCAGCAAGTAATGATTTTTCCATGTATTTTTTCGGTGTAATTCAGTTTCCAACATGTTTTCGTTAAGAATAACATTCACATCCAAAAATGCAACTTGATTATGAGAGTGTTCTGCTGTAAAGCTTAAAAAAGTAGTAGTCCTATTTAGATATTGATGGAATGATTCAAATTGTGGTACGGTTCCTTCCCATAAAATAAAAAGATCATCCACAAATCAACCATAAAATTTGATGCATTCATACCGTGGATTATTTGAGTTCAATATATGCTCCAATTCCCAGTCTACAAGCACAAGATTTGAGTAGCTATTCGCACAAGGGGTGCCCATGGTTACCCCCATTTTTGCCAATAGACTGATGTACCATACACAAAATAATTATTTTCCAGTATTAAATCTAATAAAGCACAAATCCTACTGGTTTCATTAACAGTTGTTTTTTGTGGCTTAAGATCTTTCTTACAGCTTCTACGCCTGCTTCGTTGGGAATGGAAGTGAATAAACTATTCACATCCAGGGTGGTCACAAGTAGGTGGTCATAATCCGTAATGTTATTCGTGGTTTGATTTATCTTTCTTAAGAAGTCATCAGTATCCTGCAGAACTGTATCAAAATATTTTAAAATACTTCTCAATTCTTTCTCCAAAAATAGTGACATTGTTTCTATCACCCACCCTTGTCCTGCTACTATAGGCCGTAATGGAGGGTTATGAAGGTCCTTATGAATCTTAGGAAGTCCATTAATATTTGGTACAGTGGGTTTTGTGGTGTTCAAAAAATTGTAAATGTCCTATTCTCCAAGAGAACTTTACTTCATTGGCCATTGTTGTACAGCGTTTCATTTTGAATACTGTTTTTACTTGTTACTGGTTGCTGTAGTTTAGCATTAGGAGGTACCCTTTCTTTATCATATTCCAAAGAGTGTCATTAAAGTGATCATCTGCCAAACCTATCTTTTGTTGTAAATTCAATAAATTCTTTCAGAATCTTCTAAGCTTCAAATGCTCTTTATAGAATTACATTTTCACAGTTTTATATGAATCTAACATCTGAACTGTCTGTTCACACTCAGAGAACTTTTACGTTGCACTGGCTCACATACCTCATCATTTACCTTTCGTTTTCTGGCATCCTCTTACATTCCAGTTTTGCCTGTGGTTCAGATTTTGACAGCTTCTCTGTCATCTTTGCCACTGTGCACAACTTCCCTCAGTTACTTCCAACACTGCTACCCTTACAAAAAAGGTTTTTATCCATCAGATTTCTACTGCATATCATCAAATCAGCATTGCCAGTATCTACCACACAACCAGTCTGAACATACACTCTTTCTACCACAGAAACCTTGCTTGTGCCATGTCACTATCCACCATCCCTTTTACTCCAGTACATACCACCTATGTGAATACTCTGCCAACTGCAAGAATGCCACTTGCAAACTAACCCATCACCTCCTGAATACCAAGTTTTGAACACACCAATACTCTCTGTGTGGACCTAGTTTTACTTCTTACTTTGTTATTTTACTTTGGTTATAGTTTGCTATTGAATGAAAACTATGCAATGCAATATGTCCAGTTCTGTAACCAAATTTTTATGTCATGTATTTAAATCTTTTGTTGTGATTTTGAGACACTGAATTTCTTGATATTTGTTTTAACATGTTGAATAGATATTTTATTTCATTATCCAGATACTTATATAGTTTAACTTACTATCATTAATAATCTTGATTCATCTGTGTATTAAAATTTATTTGGTACATACTTATCTGTATTTGCCTAACTTTAATTTTTGTTTGCTTAAATTTCGCATTTTATAAAGTACTGCTTTGTGTCAAAGCACTGTAATAAATATTGAGTTGAGTTCAATTGATTTCAATAAACCACCACCATGGATTCTCTTTCATTCTTAAGTAATACTAGGGGAATTCACTAGTGTTCTAGCCATATTTACCACTGTCAGTGTAATTACCACCTCAGGTATTTCATGGAAAAAAGGTCCTTTCAGTAATTCAGTAATGTTCATGAAACATAACTACTCTCTTTCAGGAGCAGCCTATGGATGACTGGTTTATAAGTGACTTGTTTACAACTTCATAGTGATCAAACAGAAAATGTGGAAATAAAATCAAGGTGTCAAGGTTGCATCTCATTTTCAGCTGATTGCTGTAGCCTCCAGGCTAGGTTATCAGCATACCGTATACAGCTATGAAGACAAAGACTAAAGTTATTATTACTTTCACATACTCGTAGAAAACATCTGATTCAACAATCATCAACTGGAGTATATCAAAATGGCAGTTACATGGGATCAGTCTTATATGATGCCTCTATAATCTAAGTCCACCATTCATCCCAGGCTTTCTAGAAGGACTCTGTGGTTTTATAGTCCACTACCAGACAGGGTAACCTTTTTCATTTACCCACTAATCTTTCCATGAAAAGAAGTACTTTCTAATGTCAAGATTGAATTTTACATTCTTAAACTAGGAGGCATGTCCCTCCTCCATCTTCTATCTTTATTTTTGTGATACATGCCCTTAAAATGTATTTAAATATGTAGGGCACAAATACCATGTCTTCAGTTTCTTGCACATCCTCAACAGATTTAGCTACCATCACTTCTCCTTGCATCCCATGCCCACCATTCCTTTTATTTCTCTGGTACTCTTTCTCTGGACATTCCCAATGAAGTTGATTTTCTTATACTTGTACAGACAAGAGAAACAAACACAGTTTTCTGTGGCTTGATCATGGGTGTTTAGAGTGGTAATAAAATGTCTTTGTTTTTAGAGTCATTTCCTTTACACAGATTGCCCAGCATTCTACTGGGCTTTCAAATAGCTTTCTCAGTTTGTACCAGTGGATCATTCTTGTAGTTATTAAATCGCCATCTGTCCATACTCTGGAATTTCAACAAATGAAAGAAAGCCATTAGCACTTTTAGTGGTCTATATACACTTGCTCAACCACTAATTGATTGCATTGCTTCTTGCTTATTGGGTTGAGGTGTTAAACTACAGCTAATATCATTGCTCTCTGATTATTGTTGCAAAGTAATTTGACTCACAATCTGCTTTATTTTCCTTCGAGAACAACGAAGAGCAGAAAAAAAGAGATAATTGTCTTCATGCTTTAAATGTGATAATTCTTTCTCCAAGTTGTAGGAGCTTTGAACAGAGAATACAGAAATAAAGGGGAGTGGGGGCAAAGGCCCTCACATGGTGGATGCAGGGAGCTTGACTCTACCTGCAACAAAACTGTTTAGTTTAAAATTTATCAGATTTGCATGAATGCCTATGCATATATGTTTGGGGTGTATAAGTATTTAAGGAAATCGGCTTGGACTTTGTACATATTTACAACACATGCATTTCAAGTAAATATAGTACAGCAACTGGTAATAGATTTTGTAACATTTGGGAAAAGTATAACTTTTGTGCTTTTGTCATTCATTAAAAGCACAACAGAAAATAGTAATTGCTAGATATTTGAAAATATCTTTTGTGAATGTGAATCAAGTTTCTTTATTAATATATCAGAGAACATAAGGGGCAGATTGTTGACACAGTTAATCAGGTTAGCAAGATGTCAACCAAAATGCCTGATACTAATAGACATTAAAAAATAGGGGGCCAAATATGGATCCTTGGAGTACCTTATAGGTTCATAGGTTCATAGGTTCATACTAGGCTATCTGCCCTAGGGCATTTATAAGCCTAGCCAGAGTGTGTTTGGCTTTCGCCACCCATTTAAAATTAATTTTGCTATGCCCTTTTTCGAGGTTAGTATACTGTGCCTCTATCTAACAGTGACACAGAAGTGATACCCGGGGTAAACCTACTATCTCCCATCCACTCATCAAGATTCCTCTTGAAGAGAGTCAATGAGGGACTCTGCCTAACCTGGACTGGGATTTTATTCCAAAGTGAGGGGAGCCTCTGGGTTATGAATCTGTCCCTCCAGCATGTCCTATTTATTTCAGTGCTGAGGTTCAAGTCTCTCGAGCGCGTAGCTCGATGGGATTTGGATTTTCTGATTGATTATCATCAATGGGTTCAGTCTTTGAGACAGGCTGTGATATCAAAAGACTGCTTAGGTGCATTCTGAAAGTACCTTGGTGAACACTCTGGGATTTCACTACAGATGTCAAGTTACCTGTGAGTAAAGTCAGAGAAGAATGAGAGATCACAGCAAAGGTTTCGAAGACATCGAACAGAGAGAGTACCAACAATCAGGCCTCCGAGCTGGTTTAGTATACATGCAGTAAAATCTAATACAGTACTTTCTACACTATGGCCAGCCAGAACAGAAGCTGTGCTGATTTGGGGCTAATAGTTTACAGTTGTTTCAATAGAAAGTTAATAGTTTATGAATATACATTTCCAAAATTTTACACAAAGAGGAAACAGGGCAACAGGCAGATAGTCTGAAAGTTTTACCGGGGGGGGGGGGGCTGATTTTGTGTGGGGAACAGTACTAGAGGGTTTTCAACATTCTGAGAGGCCAATGAATTAATATGGATGATGAGTAAGTCATTTCATTCACATAATGTCTAAGTTATGTTTGAGCTTGTAAGGAGTCAGAAAGCAATGGAGGTAGGAGCTGTAGCGAGCTGGTCAATGTCAGAAGGCACACCTTTGGTTTTGGTATTTAACATATTTGGTTAGGGAAGTGGAAGGCAAAGCTGTCTTTAGGTAATAGTCACTACATGCATTAGCAATGTTGACTGCACATAAGTCTGGTGAAGACGTGTTAAAATTACTTCCTCAAACGAATGAACTGGCACTGCTCCAGAGAAAGCTCAAGGTTTGCTGACAATGGTACCTCACTGTTTATAACTGGGTTTCATTCTGGAAAGTAATGAAGATTTTTATTTTGTTTCTAAGCTGTCATACTGCTGCAGTAATTATGTGGATTAATTTTAGTGACAGTGATTCCAGACGTACTCCTGTTAACTCGTGAGAGCTTTGACTTCAGTATAAGCCATAAAAAATGATCTGGCCTTATATATTTATGTCTCAGTGGGGCTAAACTGCTACATACATAAAAACAGGAGTTACTGAAGTATTCATCAATATCACTGAAATATAGGTCAGTTAGTGAGAAAGAAATGAAACTCTTTAGTAGGATTATAAGCATAATGTTGTGTGGAAGAAGTACCATGGCAGGGCTAGTCATCATAATTCTAGTCCATTTATAATAATGACTTTTTGAGATTTGTGTACTTCGACATGGAAACAGGATGATGATTGCTATTGCAGATGGACCTAATTCATGGTTTCACAGCATTCTCAGAACTAAAAGGTCAAGAATAATCAGCCTGCCTATTAATTTATCTATCCTTGCTAAGCAGAGAGGTTTTGCTAATCCACAAGGATTCAGATAAGGGTGCATGTAAGGGTCTGTTTTTTATCCAGTTGATATTATTATAATATAAGACAATTGTCTGTTGTCAAGCAATCAATATTATTATCACCTAGGGCAACCTTATGTGCTTTATTAACACTAATCCTTGACAAGATGTCATTCACAGAAGATTTAAGATAATCAATACACAGTGGTACAGCAGATAGTGTTGTTGCCTGGTTTGATTATCAGCTAGGGTGCCTTCTGTTTAGAGTCTGCATGTCCTCCTTGTGTTTGTTTGGGTTTCCTCCGGGTGCTCCAGTTTCTTCCCAAAAGTTTCCATCCCAAAGACATGCATTTGGTGGACTGGAAATTCTAAAATGGTCATACATGTGAATGTGTGGTATGGAAGAACTACTGTGGCAGGGTTAGCCACCTGGTGGTGTAAACCTTGGCTCTAGATGATTGTCATTGTGTAAGTGACACCTGGACCCCATGTGCAAAAATGGGAACAAGGGGTTGTGGATGGATGGACAGAAAGACATGGACAGCACTTTCTAATTACTGCTTTTTCCTATAGGTGCTATAGATTTGGCTTAAAAGGGTGTGTGAACTGATATTAAAATACAGTTTTCTGTTTGACACAGATGATGAAAGTATACAAATAAAGGTCCTGACCAATAATGATTTAAAGTTATCTAAGGCAATGTCGATGGCTCTGTCTTTGGAATCAGCTGGAAGAGAGCTTATTGAGTTGTAAAGAGCTGTGGGTGAATATGCTATTATACAGATTACTAGCAAGCACACAGGAACAAGTTTGTTTTTGTTGTGGCAAGTTTTCAGACAATGCCAGTGGTTTCTGTTTCATGGAAAAAAAAGAATACAATCAATGTCATAACAAAGACAATATTAAGTGTAGAAATGGAAAGGTGGAAACATGAGCATTACTGACGAATACAAAGTGCTGCAAAAGTACAGTGACAGCATATAGTATGATTGAGATGTACCCTACAGACAATGTAAGTAACTCAGAGAAAACAGGAAAAGTGGCAAAGTTTGAACAAAACGAAGTACTGTGTTTAGTACTATATAATATGCCTGAAAAAATCAATAAAATCATAACTGGTTAATCAAGAAGTGTCAGCAGTGCAGATTAAAAAGGAATGAGTCAGGAACGGCGTTATTTATAACTTTTGTCAAAAACTATACAGAAATACCATCTAGCATACCTGCTGGGGAGGGCAACAAAAACACTATTAAAAACATACACTGGTGAATGAATACAAAGTGTCCCTAAAGCTAAAACTGATAGTAAAGCTGAACTAGGCTTTTATAGATGTGTCAGCAAAGTGGGCCAACAATGTCTGCAGTGGATATGAAAAATTGAATTAAGGTTTGTTCTATTAAAACACTGAATATGCCATAATAAAACGATGGTAATAAAGCTACAGCAAGGAAGCTAATGCATTGTTAGATTAAAAACAAGCTTTGCCATGCAGTTCTGTGGTGCAGTTGTCAAAAGCTCTCAGTGTGACATGGATCACAGAAGACTACTTAGCATCTTAAGAAGCTAGAAGAGATGAGTGGGATCAGCAAGAGAAGCGCACCTTATGTCATCACACCTGCCTGGGAAAGAAGTTGTAGCAGCTTCTCCTGGCACTTTAGGAGACTGGCATAGGCCAGTCTTCCTGAGAACAGGCTTCAAAGGGAGAGAGGGACATAAGTGGGCCTACATGTAACCATGGATCTCATGGAGGCATGTCAAGCAGTGGCCACACTTCCAAACTGAAGGCATAGACAACCCTTCGCATTGATGCAGAATGTCACAAAACCACAAGAGGAAGGGTTTAGGCTGTGCAATAAAAAATCCTAATGGCTGCTGGAATGATGGCTCTATGACTGGCTCTCACCTCCTGGAGAATGAATGAGTTGGGAACAGTTCTCACTCTGTGAAGAACAAATGGGACAGTGGCTCACAGGGAGTACTGGTCAGCAGGTACGTGGACACAAAAACAAATTTAAAAGAAGAAAAAAATGCAAAGGGATAAGACACTGAAAGCCCTGATGGCTAAAGACAATTACTAAGGTAGAAACAAAGATTAGTTTCATTTTCCTCAAAGTTTGTTGGGTATCATATTAACTCAGACAAAAATTGAAACTGGAGTTGTAGAAACCCCTAAATGCAGAATACAGTCGAAGATGAAATTAAGTAGCTGGAGAATGACAACATTTTCTGTACAAAATGTATTTCAATGCTGTACAATAATAATAATATGAAATAACAAACACACCAAGACAAAAACACATCAGCAAGTTTGATAACCAAGGTCGTCAGCTTTCCAAAACTGTCACTTATTTCTGGTGGTTGCTTTGTGTTCTCATCAGTGGTTAAACCCACAAAAGGATTAATCAGCACACTAAGAAAATCACTCAGTTAGGGATCATCTACACCTGTCTGTCTAATGACTTACTCTGTGAATTGAGAAGCCAAGGCTGCTCCAAGAAATCATCCAGTGGGAATGTCATGGTGTATAAAAATGGATGACTTGGGTATGAAACTGCTGCTAGTTCCCTGACTCAATACTGTTGATGTAATCATAATAAAACACAAAGAAAATGCAAGTCTCTTTGTTACAATGTGCCAGTACTACAATAAAAAAGTAAAGAAATGATAAAAAAGTATAATTAACTTTAACAAAAACACAGTAGTATTAATTACCTGTGTCCCCAGCTTCATAAAACTGTTGTTTTTTCAGTTCTAGATCACTACTTGAACCAGTGAAAGGTTATAATCCCCACAGTTGGAAGTCACTTAACTGAAGATCATCTCTCTTTGTCTAATACCCAGAATAATGGAAAGTCTGCAAAACAAATACTGCTGTAGTCTTATGTTGGTCTTCAAGTCTTTATACACGGAAGATAACAGTTCCACAAAACTTGCAAGAAAATCAGATTGGGATAATGCACAGAAAATATAATGCCAAAGTTTGACAAATGTTATTTTTAGCCGCCTAATCCCATAATTGGGGGGGCATACTTATTCCTACAGATCCAGTCTACAAGTAGTGAGGCTCTGGGTATACTGTCCATAGTTCTTCTGACTTTAATTAAACTTCACTGATCTAGATTTACTAATGAAAGTACAATATTTTGGTTCTTTGCACCTGTATGAACAAAACAATTTTTTAACCATTATTCATTAATGGAATTGCTAAAACAATGTAGACTGTGTACAGATTTTCAATGCTTTCAAAAGTAAACATTTATGTATTTTCCTTTTTGACTTGATTTTATTTTATTTACGCTTTATTGATCAGATTAGTCTCTTTAGGCCATCGGCCCCTTTTGAGAGAAGACCTGAGGTGGCTTTCATACTGAGTAGGGGAAATTTGGCCAGGGTACAGAGGAATGTCCCTACTCTTTTTCTAGGGGGCACCAAAAGGATGTTCCTAGATAGAAAGAGGACCAAGATGGAGAAGGAGGATTGTAATGGAGCAATCCTGACTGACAACAATATACAGAAGGAAAATGCGGCACCCTTAGAGCATGTCAAAGCAATAGTGATTGTGTTGCATGAAGGAGAGCTGGATGGCACTACTTTGATTACCTTGATGAATAAAGTCACAACAGCAGATAACAGCACTGGAGAGCTATTATGGAAAGATGTAATTCTCTGTTGGAAGGACCTGAGATGTAAGAAGCTGTTTCTTATATGATTTTGCAACTAGAAGGAAGAGCATTTAGGTGAAACGGAAAGTGTAATGTGTAATGCAGTCGGAAGTGCACACAAAGAATGCTACAGGCACTTTGCCTACCCAGAGAATTATGTTGCAGTGGCAGATGAAAGAGAAAAATGTGGAGCAGCATTTAATCCTATACAAAAGATGCATGGTGGGAATAAAGTCAACAACAACAATAAAAGATATTTCATTAAATAAATACTCTGAGATAAAGTAAAGGAACCCTTAAGTGTTAGAGCTCCTGAAATGTTTAAGCACAGAAATTTTTTGCTTTGTGACTTTTTGAATATTTCCAGTTGTTGCAAAGATTTTTGTTTTTGGTGAACAAGAAAAAACAATTCCCATACAATGAATATCTGTTTTGTAGCTCAAATGTGCAAAATTATTAAACATTGACAATGAAATTCAGACCTGATGAAGTGACTGAAAATGTAATTAAAGCATTTTTTCAAAGGAGTATGTTCAAGAATTTAGACCATAGAAAGAAAGAAGGATGAAAGAAGTTTATAAACCGGCATGCAGGAACTGAGGGTGACATCAAACCTTAAGAAAAACAAGCTCCAGCATATATCTTGTGCAGCTATGATGAACAGGACTGGGGGACCATAAGGTATGCTGGACAGCCAAAATATGTTATTTTTTGTGGGAAGGGAACATATCTTATTAGTGGCTATGATGCATGAAGATGCAATCAGTTTTAGGAAATCGGGCATACTGCAAAAAATGTAAGCTAAAATATACAAATCTTTTGTCTGACTGTGAAGAGGGTGAAGGTAATACTAAAGGTAATTATGAAAGTAAATTATAGATTTTTTTTCCAAAAAAGGAAATAATATCAGAAGACTGAGAACATTTTTCATGGGATAAATATACTTAAATTGAAAAAAAAGATGTATTAAGCAAGTTGAACTAACAGAACAAAGTGGTGATAATATCACAATAGAAATAGGTATGAATTCCCTGCTTTGCATATAGTCGTGCTTATTTTGATAAATTTAATAAACATTTAGCAGAAAAAAAAATAGATATGAAGTAATAACAAAGTAAAACAAAAGAGACAAAAATGAAGATGGTAAAGAGGAAAGTTACCAAAAAGCAAAAAAAAAAATCTAGCAAGTGCAGTGGCGTAGAGTTAAAGCCCTGACTACAGCCGAGGCAGCATGGGTCCAGTTAGCGACTCTGTTATCTGAGGCACTGGCAAGGGAGAGTGAGTGTGTCCATCCTGGGAAATGAAGGAGATGGAAGGAGATGCACACACTCAGAGCATGCATCATGTTTTGATTTCCTTGGTGGAGAGGGGCACTGTACTGAAATCAACATCTTGTGGACGTGAAGGTCAGTTTAGTGCTGATGCCCTTTGCATGTCCCACCCTCAAAGTGTCACCAGGCACATACAGGGATGGGTAATAAAGAGTAAATACTCCCACAACAGCAGTGTGATACTGTTCCACAACAGCACGAGTTCCTCACTGACCCCAACTTTAATCAGAGCAATCCTAAGGGAGAAAAGGGTTGCAGGCTGGCCTGGTGATTGAGGAGAAGCTCTAGGGTCAGCTCATAATCAGTTGTATGGGAAAAAAGAGGGGGAAAAAAACTGGAATATGTTCACCATTAACCACATTGAAGGTACTCCAAGCACTGTAAGCTCTGATTAGCTGCCAAGTTTGAAAGTCTGTTTTTGTAACTCCAGCAACTACAGCTGCCTGTTCCACAGCAATAGCAAGCTCACTAGTCTGTTTAACTGTCTATATGGCATTCAGGCCATTAATATTTTTGCTGTTTGCTCTATGAGCGGCTTCCAATAATGGCCTCAGAACTTCTGCATTTTTCTTATCATCTTCTCTTTAAGGCACATGCTGCTTTAACAGGTGGACTACTACTTCCCTGTATTGTTTGGAAGTCTGACTTTCTTGTATTAACTCAACATGAGAAGCAAGTTTTTGTTCATGCTACTTACGTTACTATTTTCTTCCTGGAAATTAGTCTTTTCCCCCATGTCTAAAGCTCAGAGTCTTGTGTTCAGCTTTCAGATTTTTACACTTAGTAGATTGTTTAAGAATAGAAGCATAATCTTCTTCTACCTTGCATGGTAACTTCCTTTTCTCTTCTCTTTCCCCAGCATATTAACAATGCTTCCATTCCGTTTACATGTTTTACAGAAAGGGGAATATTCTTTTTCAATAATATCACTAATATAAACAGTATAAAGAATGCAGAGAATGCAGGAAGATGCTTTACAGTGCATTAATGGGGTATTGTTTATTGGATGTCAAATTTATGAATGCAGAACAAAGGTTCATAGGTTGGTACTAGGCTATTGACCCTAGGGCCTATACAAGCCTAGCCATAACAATTCCCTGGCTATTTCTTCCCACACTATTTACTTACCTGGACCCCTGTCTAGCAGGGTGACTGACATGATCCCCGTGGTGAATTTCCTTTCTCCCATCAAATCGTCAAGGTTCCTTTGGAAGAGAGCCAAAGAGACACTCTGCTTGATATGTATGGGCAGTCTATTCCAGTGTCTGGGGAGTCTCTGGGTCAGGAACCTATCCCTCCAGCATGTTTTGTTTATTGTGATGACAAGGTTTAGATCCCTGGAGCATGTGGCTATGAGGGATTGGGATTTCTTTAAGTGTAGCATGTCCAACAGCTCTGGGTTTGACATGTCCTTGTATGTTAACCAGAAATCGCCTCTGAGTAGATGATATGCGACAGAGTATAGCTGGAGTTTTTTAAGGTGGTCAGCGTAGGGCATCTGCTTTAGGCCTCTGATTCTTTTAGTGAATTATTTCTGCAGCCTTTCCAGTTGTTGCAGATGTCTTGAGAGGTACATACCAAACGGGGTGTTGTATTCTATAATGGGTCTAATGAGGGAAGAGTACAGTGGGACAATGACCTCCTTTTTAGTGGGACAATGACTTCCTTTTTCTGGATAAAAAACCCTTAGTGATGAGGTGTGCCAAATAGAAGGATTTCCTGACTGTTGTGGCAATGTGGTTATCGAAGGTGAGATCACTGTCCACCTGTGTCTCTAAGTCTCTTATCACACTTTCGGTGTTTAGTGTACTGCCACCTATGTGGTAATTCATGGGTACATGTTTTTTACCAAAGGGGATAACTATACATTTCTTGGCATTGAGCTTGAGCCCATGGCTCTGGCACCAAGCATCTGTTTCTGTAAGGCCCTTTTTTAGAGTATCCACATCATTTGGGAATTCAATAATGGCTCCCAGTTTGCAGTAATATGTGAACTTTGTTAGCCAGAGTCCCTTAGTGTTGGCCTGTACTTCAGAGAAGTAGATGCCAAACAAGAGCGGTCCCAGGACTGAATCCTGAGGTACTCCATTTGTCACTTATCTGGAGATGGATTTGGAGTCGGCTACTTTTACAGTCTGGGTTCTGTCAGTAAGCCAATTGGCAACCCATCAAGTGATGTAGGGATTAATGCCCAGCTTAGTAAGTCTATCTATGATTCCAGAGTGGGGGATGGTGTCAAAGGCCTTGGCGAGGTCCAGATAGGCTGCATGGACTGCCTTACCCTCGTCCATGGCTCTGGAGACTGATTCGAAGAAGTCAATCAGGTTCAGGAGTAAAGATCGGCCCTTCACAAACCCAAACTGGGTGGGGTCCAGTGTTTGAAGGCTGCCAATGTCTTTGTTTATAAGTTCCATGATAATATGTTCCATGGCCTTGCATATCAGGCTCGTCAGACAGATGGGACAGTAGTTCCCGGGATCCAAGGTGGATCCCCCCTTGTGGAGTGGGATAACTGTAGCTGTGCACCACTCAGTGGGCACGACGCCTGAGGTGAGGCTACGATTAAAGGTTTCAGGTTAAGGTTTCAAAATGTAAATGGAAGGGAAGTGCTATGGCATGTGGGGATAGAAATGTGCTCTGTGATTGCTGTAGTAATAAATTATTCTAAAACTTATTTCTCTGCATTCCTGTATTAAACAAAATGAAATATGATAAATAAATAGATAATGCAGAAACAAATGGACTAGACATAACAACAGTAATTCAAGTGAGAATTATGGCAACTGATTGCCCTATCAGGCAAAGGGTGATAAGAATAGGGGTATTATATTTGCACACAGCAAAGAAAGAAAAAAGATGTAAAAAAGTACAAAAATAGTAGGTTATGTCTTGTTAAGTATTGAGAAAGAAAAAGGATATACCTAAAAGAGAGGAAAATATTTAACAAAAATGGATTTTATTATATTTTCAAGGTAACCACAAGAAGTTGATGGGCATAAAAAAAGCTTGTTTTCAGATCTTATGGCAATATAGCCAGAACATGGAGAAAATAATCAAATAAATAAAAGAGAGGAAGTATTAAAAGATACGCAGGAATACACTGCAGATCAAATGTAAGTGATGGCAGAGATAATGAAGTTACATAATAAGTACATAAGCATAACAGCTTTCTACTAAAGTCAGGCAGAATGGTAGAAAGTGTATAAAGAGAATTATAAAGTAATGTATTTAAAAAACAGACAGGAAATACCACAAAAATGGAAAAATATATGTATACTGCTGGAATTATGAAAAAACACTATTAATTGTTTCAAAAGAGAGAAGAATATTTACGAGTTAAATAGGATGAAGGAAAAAGAAGTTAATAACACAAAGGTATTCAGTAAAATTAAACTGAGGCATTTACTCCTTTTTGTGTAGAAGGTTAAGGACAGAAAAAAGTGAAATAGGGCAGCTAAATGATGAAGTTAATAGTGTAATAAGTCAGCAAGAAATAATGAAAAGTGTTGCTGAATATGTAAAAGAAATGTACGATGTGAAAAGCAAGTATACAGAGATAAAGTTGGATATTAAAAATAAAAAAGTAGGAAAACAGATGCTAGTTGAAGAAAAACTGCTGGATTGATTGGCTGGAATTATAGTGTAGCTGGAGATGATAGATTAGGGTACAAATTTTATAAAGATATGCAAAAGGAAAAAATGAAGTGTTTTGAAGCATTAATGGAATGATTGAAGGAAGGTTTTAAAGATGATAATTTTTTAAAGCCATAATTCATTTTTTATAGAAGAAATGGGAATGATTTTTCTTGAAAAAATTGGCATCCAATGACACTGCATAATAAGGATTATAAAATAATGCAAATGTAATGTATTTCAAGTAGCTAAGGGATGTTTGTTGCAAGAAGGAGTATATAGAATCAAAGTTAAGAATGTAAAATAAATGCTAATAATTGTAAAAAAATAGTTGAAAGTATAATGGAGGGAATGTTTGAGTCAGAAGTGAGAGGTGCAGCTTGTGATACAATGAAAGCTTTTGCCATTGTACAAGTTGATCAAATGTGATGGATTCTTAAATCATATAGGATTGAGAGGAAGGGGGTTCATTTCTATAAGATGTGTATAGAATCATGGGGGAATCCCCTAGGAAATGAGCAGATTAGTGAGAAGCTAAGGATGTCCAAGTGTGTGCATTAACACTGTCCTATGACTTGTTTTGCTTATTATGATAGTTAATGCAGTAACGGAACAAAAAGGATGAAGTAGATACAGATGAGATGGAGATACCATCAATGTAAGGACATGTAGATTACTTAAAATGTTTCTTAATAACAGGCAATGGGTATAACTGGTGATAAAGAGGTAGAAGCATTTATGTGACACACAGGATGTAGTGAAACTGGGTGATATTTATTTTACATAATACTGAAGCAGTGGAAAGTAGAATATGGAAGTATAGAAGTTATTAATAAGCAATGGGAGGAAATGTTAAGAAGATAAATTATACAGGTATGGAGGAATTAAAACTTGACTTTTATAAGCAAGTGTGTTTAATTCAGTTATATTAGGTAAATTAGCTTCTTTAGTGGATATATTTATATTTCCTGCTCTAAGAGAGAATGAGTAGGTTATTTAGGAGTAATACGGGGGTATGACTGAACCTAATAAAGAGAAAGATATTATATAATAAAAAAGAGAAATTAGTTTAGAGTTAAAAATGCCAGTATTATATCTAATTTCATTACTTATGCATTCGGTATTAAGGACAGCAAAGGATGGGAAACAGAGTGTGATAGGAAGACTTTTGTGAAAGAAATATGACAAACTCTGGAAAATAACATTAAGATCTAAAAGGAAAGAGTCTGTTATTGAAGGATATCAAGATGAGTGTTATACACAATGTTTACTGTGGAAAACAGATATGTAAACTCCACCAGAAAAAAATGGCAAAATGGTGATGGAAACATATTAGCATGTCCTCCCAAGATAAAAAGATGAGACACAGGAAATAAAATAGAAAAGGAAGAAATAGTTGGACTACATATGGGAAGTGAAGGATTTCCTTTATGGAGGGTCACGTTAAAGAGATTTCCTGTTAAAGGTCAAATGATGGATAAACAACAGCAGGAAAGTGCCGTGCTAATGGGAAAAAAGAAACTGTTGAACATTTGTATTATTTTGTAATTGGGTAAAAAATATGGGATGCTATAAAAGGAATGTGGTGTACAGGAGGGATAAAAGAAATCAACATGGATATTGTCTAGTATGGAAAAATAAGAGGGGATGAATAGTGAAAGCATCAAAAAGTTAAGTTCTGGTGTTGTTATAAAGAATGCGGGGAAAAATAATCAAACTGTTCTGTGTTAAAATGTAAAACAATATTGTGCAAATACTATGATTTTAATAAAGCACTCCTATTCTTTTCACTAAGTGCTATGGGATTTTTTTATATCCATATGCATCACCACCAACTAAAGAGGTGGAACTTCAGTTTAATGCTTCAGATGAAAGAGGGCATATTGAAGAGCACCCCCCACCCCCCCCCCCACCCCCATGGTGACATGCTCTGTCAGTACTGGAAAAATTAATCTAAGCACCTGGTTAGGGAAGCCATTTTTATTTGTCACAAGGCTTTGAATGCTTGTACATCATATAGGATAAGTATTTTTTCTTTTGTCTTAATGGTGCTTTTAGTATATCATCCTGATGGTCATTCAGTTAAGAAAGGAATTCTGTTAGAAACCTGGGAATAGTTTTGGCTTTGAAGTCTTAGCATTTTTTTGCAAAATGATTTTTGCATCTCAGACTTAATGCCTCTTCTCAGGGTGAATAATGCTCAGGATAATGACTTGCCCTAGCTTTTTAAATTTAAAAGTTAATTTCCTAGTTGTTGTGAGAGCAATAATTATATTTTCTCTTAGTGTTTCAAGCATAACCAAATGATTTTGTCCATCAATGGCATGTAATTCAACTTTTAGGTTATGTAACATACCCCCACTTAAAAGTGAGTCCTTCTAATGCTAATATGATGCATCCAAGCAGTGCACCCCATTCAGCTGGATATCTTTGACTTTATCTGTTAGATCTCTGTGACTCCTCTTTATTCCATTCTAAAAGGAACTCTGTATTAATATCTATTTTGTTTAATCAACT
The DNA here is from genome assembly GCF_019279795.1 of Protopterus annectens. Lineage (NCBI taxonomy): Eukaryota > Metazoa > Chordata > Ceratodontiformes > Protopteridae > Protopterus > Protopterus annectens. The sequence goes on along the minus strand of NC_056737.1, from coordinate 808,033,122 downwards.
CCACATAAATTACAAAAACTCATTTGTAGTGGAGAGTTTTCAAAAGTACTTGAACACTGACACAAGCAGTGAAAAGTCCCCTCTTACTGCTCACCGATGTTTTCAGGTGCACCCCATCTCCACTGTGAATTACTACAGATTGTACTAAGGCACATTGGTGCAACCACTGATCCCATCAGAGGTTCATAGGTAGGTACTAGGCTATCGGCCCAAGGGCCTACGTAAGCCTAGCCAACAATGTTCCCTGGCTTACGCCACCCAAGAAAGTTATTTTCCTGTGCCACTGTCGAGCAGAGACACAGAAGTGATCCCCGGGGTGTATTTCCTATTTCCCATCCACTCATCAAGACTCTTCTAGAAGAGGGCTGCAATGTACATCCATAGGACAAGCAGGGAAACTAACAATGAAATGGTTTTGGACTTGAAAGTGAAACTCTAAACCTCTTCTACATCAACAAAATGGTTTGGAGGGACATTTCACAGTGGATAATGCAACTGTGGAACAGATTCCCCATCCACATCAAACAAAGTTCATCCCTATTTTCAAGCACAACTTAGATCTATGAAAGGGAAACAGAAAATTTACCCAAGGACTGCCCCCTGTACTACTAATGGCCAGATGCAGCTCATAAATGCTTTATCCCATGCGTGGGTCCCCTCAAATTATCTATGGTATGATCCCATTTATTCTCATTGGGGTAATATATAATTATCAACCATGGGATGGGTAAGACCAATCTATAACCAAATGGGATAGGTTATTTCAAACACAAAAATGGAAATTGGGTAGGCTTAAAATGGCTGACAAGGGCAGCAAGCCTAGTTACCTACGAACCTATGAAATAATTCTTCATCCATGCAACACATATTATCTTCTTTGTTCAGTTACCTTTTAGCATATACAAATTTGCCAATCAAAAGGAATACATTGCCTAGAAAAGTTAATTCTCCCTCTCTGCACCCCAAGTAATTCTTCACTAAACTCCATAACGCAGGATCATATGTCCCCCAAAAATAATAACTTACTGTCGACATCAGAATGTTATAATAGTAACACTTCTTACAAAAGTGTTTTCCCCCAAGCGCTAATGAAGATGTTAAAGCTAATGAAATCCACATAGGTACTTTGGATTCAGCTTCCTATAAAACATCTTTGCAGTAGCAGGGATTTATCATTTATGCTCTCAAGTACGATCATTTCATATTGTGCACTGTATGCATCTCCATAATAAGAAATATTTATTTGAATTCAACTGGTATTTGCTTTAGCTTGCAGTAAAAATAGGTAGTACATAATAAGAACTGATATAAAAATGAACGTGCAAAAAATGCTTGAAAAAAAAAGAATGGCGGAATCGTCTACAATTTGAGTTGAAGCTCCAGTCCAGAATGTTCCTTTTCACAAGCCCATATCTTCAGTCTATATGTTGTACTATAGGCAGGCAGATCTAGGGAAAGGCAACACAAATATGTTTTAAACAAAGTTTATAATACTTAATGAAGCCCATAGATGAGGCAAAGTCAATGACACCTAAAAGAAATGTTTCAAGATATATTCAAAATACCAATAAGGTTAAGAAAAGGGGCAGGAAGAGAGAAGAAAGTATGCAAAACGTATCTTAAGCAGAGAAAAGTTAAAATGCTCACTCAAAATGATGTACACTAGGCAGCAATAAGGCTTGAACCCAAATCTCAGCTACAGCTGACAGCACAATACAAAGACGTTAATCCTTAAAAAAAGCTAACTTTCAGACTAATGCTGAGGAGAAATTAACAGGTTGAAGACATACAGTTAGTTTCCAAAACTAAATTGGCATTTTAAGATAAAGACTCCAGGACTGAATAAAGCTCGTTTCAAAGATTCATGCAATAGTCATTACCCTTGATGGAAGTACTGCTAAGCATTTTCCTTTGCCGTGAGATTGGTTAAAAAATATCTGCAGCTATTCGCATGCCAAGTAATTTTCTATAAATTGCAATACTTTCCATAATTCTCAGATATAGCAACAGCATTCCTTCATGAACAACAATTATTCTAAAATAATATGAGCTAACAAAAAGCAAGAAATCTGTAAAGAAATATATGCTGATAAAGAAATATGGTAAAAAGCTGTCCTCCACATAAACAATTGGCTGATACTATAATGCATTTCAGGCTACTCATCAACAGCAGAGAATTTAACAGCTAGTCATTTAAGCACAGCACACTAATGGAACATTCTCCCAGGTACAGTATTTGCTTTTCAAGAGTCAGCTGACATTTCTGCTGAGCAAGCCAAAGGTGTCCTGCAGAATTTGTTTCTTTTAGCAAGCACAAAGAAAAAAAAAATCAGTACTGGTTTGCAGAGAAGAGGGAAATCCTGCAGCATCTACTTCTTTCGGCATACAATATGTACATCTTCCAGGAACACACTGCATCAGCCACTTAACTCGTTCAGATAAACAGTGCTGAAGATCACTAAAAGCAGCTGATCAAAGTTTTGTCCCTTAAGTGCTCAGGCTTTCCCAGCTTTAGGCTCCTTCATTACGCCCACCCCCATTCCTTTTACACGTCTCTGCGCACCAGTTTTGTGAGCTTGCACCGTGCATATGTCTCATCTATCAGACATTATCGGGTACTGTGCGTATTTTAGTTCTAAAAAAAAATGTTTCATTCTATGGAAGGAAGGCAGTTTTGCACACTTCCTAGTAACATTTTAAAGCATAACTTGAAAATAGTCATGGTCTGAAATGCAGAAATAGTACAAGCACAGCTGCTTTTGACTCTTCTGTGTTCTGTGCTTCTACTTTCAAGGTTGGTCACTTTTCTCACATTTTGCCCACTTCATATACACAATGATATATGCTTTGCTGAACAATGGCTCCATGCCAAGTAATAACCTAGCAAATTCCTGAAAAAAAATCATTCTGTATTGATTCATACAGTAGTGAGCATAAAGAAGCACTGCATTGGATATGTTAGCACTACCAGCGTTCTGACTCTCCACTACAAACTGAGATTCACCTGGGCCTGTTAAAGTGAACCTTATCAAAACAGATTAATCTTTCCATCAGTGTGCTGGACAAAGTTAGACAAAGACCATGTAAGGAAATGTGTACAAATTGTTTTTTAAGAGGGGGCTTTGCCCATCACAAAAGCACCAAATTTCCAAGATTTTAACACATAGATGACAATAAAAGGGCACAAATGAACCAGAAAAAGATAATTCTATCCAGAGTGACACATGCTTGTTATATTGCTAGCTATCAATTTTAAGATTTTCTAAAGTAGTTAGGATATTCACAAAATGAGAAAAAAACAATTATTTTGGGGGAAAACAGAGGCACATGAGATCTGGGTATAAATCAAACATTTCTGGCTACTCCCCATAGCAGCAGTAACCAACAGTCTGGAAGCTAGTGTATAATTCCAAAAATCCTGGCTATACCTGAAGTCAGAAGGTACAAACGTGAGGTGGCCATCTGTGCTGCCTATAAGTAATCCAAGTTTGGGAATGGAAACAGACTGCCAAAAGAGTTGACCAAGGTAGATAGGATTAAGTGGCCAATATCCATCTCTCCCATACCGGGGAAAAGGAAGGGAAAAACCTGAAGCTTGGGCAACTTGTGGGTGGAGACCAAATGTCTCACGGGATGTCTCATGTTTAGTAAAGGGGGATACAATGAAGTCCTGACATCATTACACTAGCAACCACCTCAGGCAAGGTAATTGACTGGCCATCACATGTTGGATGGCTCCCTGGCTCTGCACTTTCCCATCTTCTTTGGATCATTTGCTACTTCAGCCAAACAAACAGTATCATTGAGACTGGCTTCCTGAGGAGTTCAGGGAGCCTATCTAGCAAAGGGTTATGTCCAGGGTACATAGAAAGGACAAACTGAGGATTCAGAGACTAGAGAGCATGAAATCTAAGGAGAACAGTCTGACACTGTGTGGGGTCAGGAGGAGATCAGGGGAGGGATTTAAAAAAAATCCTGGCTATACCCTTACTACTTACAATATATAAGCCAGATACATGGAAACAGAGCAAGCATAACATATGCGTTGGTTTTATGTACAGTATGCTTATGGGTACAAAGGTTAATACTAAGCCTACAGCGATAGAAATATTAAGAAAGTGGTATATCATCCGATGCTGGGGTGGGATTAATAGTGTCCCCCATTTAGGGTTTTTTCCTGGCACATCCCAAGTGAAAATTTGAAATCACCCATCCACTCATCCAGACTGATTTTAAAAATTACCAGTGAATTATGTGCTTGATATGTAAGAGGAGTTTATTTTAAGTGAAGAGATACCGAGTTATTTTGAGCTTGCTTAGGTATTTAGAGAGTGTAAAAGAGATATTATATTCAAAAAAAGAATATAATAAAGGTTGAAAAAAGAAGGACTATGACATCTATGGGCCTAGAGGAGATACTCTTCTGAATCTAATAAATGTTGAACAAAGAGGGACTATGATATCTATGAGCCTAGAGGAGACAGTCTTCTGAATCTAATAAAGGTTGAACAAAGAAGGACTGTGACATCTATGGGTCTAGAGGAGATACTCTACAGAATCTAATAAAGGTTGAACAAAGAAGGACTATGACATCTATAGGCCTAGAGGAGATACTCTTCAGAATCTAATAAAGGTTGAACAAAGAGGGACTATGACATCTATGGGCCTAGAGGAGATACTCTACAGAATCTAATAAAGGTTGAACAAAGAAGGACTGTGACATCTATGGGCCTAGAGGAGATACTCTTCAGAATCTAATAAAGGTTGAACAAAGAGGGACTATGACATCTATGGGTCTAGAGGAGATACTCGTCAGACTCTAATAAAGGCTGAACAAAGAAGGACTATGACATCTGTGGGCCTAGAGGAGATACTCTTCCGAATCTAATTAAGATTGAACAAAGAAGGACTATGACATCTATGGGCCTAGAGGAGATAGTCTTCTGAATCTAATAAAGGTTGAACAAAGAGGGACTATGACATCTATGGGCCTAGAGGAGATAGTCTTCTGAATCTAATTAAGGTTGAACAAAGAGGGACTATGACACCTATGGGCCTAGAGGAGATACTCTTCAGAATCTAATAAAGGTTGAACAAAGAAGGACTATGACATCTATGGGCCTAGAGGAGATACTCTTCAGAATTTCATAAAAGTTGAAAAAAGAGGGACTATGACACCTATGGTCCTACAGGAGATACTCCTCAGAATCTAATAAAGGTTGAACAAAGAAGGACTGTGACATCTATGGGCCTAGAGGAGATACTCTTCAGAATCTAATAAAGGTTGAACAAAGAAGGACTGTGACATCTATGGGCCTAGAGGAGATACTCTACAGAATCTAATAAAGGTTGAACAAAGAGGGACTATGACATCTATGGGTCTAGAGGAGATACTCTTCAAAATTAAATGTTGAACAAAGAGGGACTATGACACCTATGGGCCTAGAGGAGATACTCTTCAGACTTAAAGGTTGAACAAAGGGGGACTATGACATCTAGGGGCCTAGAGGAGATACACTTAAGAATCTAATAAAGGTTGAACAAAGAGGGACTATGACATCTATGGGTCTAGAGGAGATACTCTTTAGAATTAAAGATTGAACAAAGAGGGACTATGATACCTATGGGCCTAGAGGAGATACTCTTCAGAATCTAATAAAGGTTGAACAAAGAGGGACTATGACACTTATGGGCCTAGAGGAGATACTCTTCAGAATTAAAGGTTGAACAAAGAGGGACTATGACATCTATGGGCCTAGAGGAGATACTCTTCTGAATCTAATTAACGTTGAACAAAGAGGGACTATGACATCTATGGGCCTAGAGGAGATATTCTTCCAAATCTAATTAAGGTTGAACAAAGAGGGACTATGGCATCTATGGGCCTAGAGGAGATACCCTTCAGGATAAGCTGTGCACTGCAGAAGGATTTTTTAACCACAAAAGAGATGTCATGATCAAAGAAGACAGCATTATCAGCATAAGTCCAAAAGTTTCTGATGACCTGGTCTGATTTAAATACTATAGTGTCTATATCAGTGGTGTCCAACAGGTGGCCGTAGGGTGAGAATTCTCCCCACCGAAGCATTTTATCTGGCCCTTGACATGTCCTGTAACAAACTGTTTTAAATGGACAGAAACGTGGTAATATGGACCCTCTACAAACCATGCCAAGTATGATAATTGGCCGCCAAAACAAAAAGGTTAGATACCCCTGGTCTATATGCTACAAAGTGATGATGTTAGAGAGAGATTGATGTTGATGGGGTGATGGAGGTGTTCAGCTGAGTGAACCTTACTACTTCTCAGCAGACATCGAGGGATATTGTCAGGACCAGTGGAACTGGAATTTTTCCTGTTGGAGAGTGCTAAGAGGATCAGGTCCAGAATGATTTTAGGGGAAGCGGTATGAGGCTGAATGGGTGAGCAATTCGAAAACACATATGGGGTGAAGAAGGAAGATAATATCTCTCTTAGGATATTGCCAATATCTATGGTATCAGAAAAAAAGTGGTACCTTTTGACATAAGTTCAGAAAAAAGTTGTGAGGTGCTTTCTAATTTAGATAAAGTAGACTTTCTGATTGTCTTTTGAACTGGTTGCAGTCAGTTCATAGCCAACATTGCATCTCCTAATGACAGTCTTAAGGGTCCTACTAACCAGTTTTAAACTTCATTTTTAATGATGGAGTAGAGAAGTTGTAAAGTTAGCCAGGAGCCTCTTCTTTTTATTATAAAATGTACTGATGTAGGAGTTTCACTATATAGGTTTAGTTTTCCTTGAACTTCAGAATGCGCTGCAACTTATGTCAAGATACACAAAAATATACAACTGCAGATTTTAGACTGGCTCTCCTACTTATCCTTTAAATACCCAAGCTAAGATCACAAACACTTGGCAGCATTCCTTCATATTACACAAGTTTAAGTACTCAAACACTTGCACAACAGGTGGCTGAGTTTTTTAACAATATTAAGAAATGCACTGGGCTTTTTTTTTCAAATCATGTATGGGGGGTCCCCACACTACCAAAACTTCTTTCTTACTCCAAAATCACTGCACCTTAAAAGAGGGATCACTAAAAGGAACATGAGAAATAGTATATTGCTCATACATGTCCAGAGAAATGCAAAATAACCAACTTAATTACTGGTGTCTACTGTGATATGAGTGCAGACAATATATACAAGCCTTACAGAGTAGTTCATTGCAGGTGTGGATCAACATGTGAAAACACCCAGCTATTGTACGCTAAGCTGGAATGCAGCTGACCTAGATGGAAACTTCTTCATATACATCATAGAACAAGAAGTAAGCTTGTTGTACAAGTCATTTGGATATGCACATTATTGGAAAAAATTGTGAAAAGAGATGATTGTCTTTCTCAAAAAAAAAAAAAAAAAAAAAAAAAAACAAGCTGTCAACAGCACTGAAAGGGCTAACACATGTTGTAACCAGTAACATAAAAGATGCCTTCTTCTTTTGGCTTTTCCCAGTTAGGGGTCGCCACAGCAGATCACCTGTCCGCTCATGATTGGCAGTGGAGTTTTATGGTGTGGAGTTGCTAGCCTGGCACCCAACCTTCCACAGAAGGCACACACATGCACGCACTCACACCTAGGGCCAATTTAGAGTGTCCAGTCCACCTACAGCATGTCTTTGGGATGTGGGAGGAAACCGGAGCACCCAGAGGAAACCCACGCGACCACAGGGAGGACATGCAGACTCCGCACAGAAGGCACTCCAGGTGAGGATTGAACCGGAGAACCCCTTGCTGTGAGGTGGCAAAGCTAACCGCTGCACCACCGTGGCCGCCCTCAGTAACATAAAAGACTACCACTCTAAATTCTCCAGAAAATATCATTTAAAGTTTAAAAGGCTTACGGTTAATGACTGCACTAATTACTGACACTGTGCAAAACACCCACTATTGTTTTCAAAATAGGCACTAACCAAGTAATGAAGGCAGAGGAACAAAAAATAGCTTTCCTTTTAGAAAGTAGAAAACGTGTGAGATAAAGGAAACTATTTAAGAAAAAAGGACTATGGGTCAAGAAACAGAAAACTCAAATGACTTCTACTTCTTCAGCCACATAGCACAGCAGCATAAGTAAAAGTACTCTCTTGCAAAAAATTAATCCAAGAGCACAATTTTGAGCAAACAATTTTTTTCACCATCTTTTAAAATTAATACACATTATCACTACCAGAGTTCTAACCTGGTATAATTCATAATGTTATCGCTGCTTTAAAACATTTGCTCTCATTTAAATTTACTAAGACTTAAATCAGCACAATTTCTGTCCAGTATAGTGTTACATAGCTTTACTTCAGGAAAAATAAGTAAGTTGTCCCTGTATTTCTGGGGATGAACACAATGAGTTACATTGTATTATCGCAACCAGGTTGCGAGCAACTCATTCATGATATATTCATATGCCATTCACGTGGCAACAAAGTTATTTAACATTATTATGTCAATTTCTAAGTGTATAACTATTCAAAATGTATCCAGGTTTTTAGGCTGTTGTCCTCCCATTATTTTAGGTTTTCGCCAGATTTGTTGTGCTACGATGTTGACAGTAATGTCTGTCATCATTAATTAATTCCAAAAGCTTCCCTTCAGTTACGGCAGAAAGGTAATGTAAAAGGTTTAATTGATAATGTCCAGTTTTATTTTGTTAGTTGTACCGATCATATTACCTCAATCATAAATTAAATGGGCTCTTGTAGATAACTGCTGCTTCTCTTCTGAATGGAACTGATTGCTTCACTGTACATAATTACCACTTCTGTCTCACTGGCATTGCACCTATACATACCTGTCAACTGTCCACATTTTCACACAATGTCCAGCTTTTTGCCACATTATTTTTGGTGTGGCCCTCATAAAATGTGTGACTTTCTAGCAAATCAGCAAGATGATATGAAGATTGAAGTCAGTAACTAATGATATACATTTGACATTAACGCCGTATCAGTAGCAGCAGCCAGGATCATTTTACTTTTCATTAGGTCTCGTCGCTAAAGGATGCCACTCAGGAAGAGGAATTTTGCCGTTATTCCTGTTCCTGTTTCAAAACCAATGTGATACAATACTAATTTGGAGTTTACCCACCCATTTTTACTTTTGGATAAACTTGTTTCATGATAATATTATGAATTATACCTGGTTAGAAATCTGATTGTGATAATACACAAGTATCTAAAATTCTTATTGATAAATGGGCAGGGATATGAACAGACTACAAAAATGCCAATAACCAGGAACGAAAGATAATATCCCAAGTAGTACCAGGCATTTATAACAACAGGACATCTGTTAGACAAGCTGGGACTGCAGAATGCAGGTCTTTCTGAATAAAATATCGGATATGAATGTTGTGTCATACTTCACAAGATGTTACATGGCAACCCTTAAAACTCAGTAACTTATAACTTGTGAAAGCTTCCTCTTTCAAAAAGAATGGTTCTCCGAGAAATCTTTTTCTAAACAGTCTTGCCTCTTTTCTTCCTTTTATAATAATAATAATACTGAAGCTTTATAACAAGAACTTTTGGATAGCTGGCACAACATACTGCAATAAAAGACAGAAATCTTTAAAAAGGAGACAGATTAAAAATGCTTTGCAGGAAATCTAGAGCAAGTCAAAGTCTCAGATGTTTTGCAAGTAAAACTTCGAAAACACAGCAAACACCATAAAACAAACACAAAACTGCTGTCATGAGAGCATAAATAGAACACAAAACTGCTGTCATGAGAGCATAAATAGACATTTGTCTGAAATCAATCTGTCATACTCCCCTTCAGGAGAGATGTACCTAACACAGCACAGCTACTGAATGTAATCACCCCAAGACCATGCACACAAAAAAATCAAACATTTACTGTTATTATTTCAGTAAATTCAGAGAAAAAACACAACTTTTAAACACAATGCTCAAACATTTGACCTTAGTGTCATGAAAAGAAATGAGTCCCTCTTTAAAGGCATTCACATTTCTAAAAAAAGAAAACCATGAAAAGAAAATAAATAACTGAATCATTATGTAAAAATGATGCTTTCTATGTCTGCAAACATGTTTCCATCAAACAATATTTTAGTTATGAAAATTACCAGCAAAAATATAATTTTTTAAAAAGCACTTGTGCCTCCTGTTTGGTTGTTGGTATTACAGCCTTCTGCCATTCTTCAGTTTTCCTTACTTCCTTGTGACTTTTTAGCAGAGTACACAAACCAGTTATCTACTTGTATACTCAAACATCTATCCCATCTGTGTTTACATAAGTTTTCACTATGCACTATGGTTCCCTCCTACATCCCAAGGATGCATTGCAGGTGAATTGACATTCCTTGAAATCGCCCCTAGGTATGCATGCTGTGTGAGAGTGAGTGTGTGTTCTCTGCAGTGGGTTGCTGCCCTGTTCAGGATTAGTTCTTCTGCTTGCATCCACTAAATACTAAAATGACCCCTGGCACCCCCTGAACCAAGAAAATGATTTCCCAACTCTTCAGAAAATGAATGACTTAATTATGGACCTGGGTGAGAACATACAATTTAATGATATATATATATATATATATATATATATATATATATATATATATATATATATATAATACACATACAGAAGACAAAGCTACAGCTGCAAAAACCTCATCCAAGGGAACATATCTGAAGACAACGTTAGCTAAGAAGATCACCCTAGTTGAATGTGGCAGGCACATGCAACAAGGGTTTGTTATACATCTCATAGCATGAAAGTAGAAACTAAGCTAGCCAAGCATTTGGAAAGGCACTAAGTGGTGGCTTTCTTGCCTCTACTGTTTTAGCAAAGGGCACAAAGGACTAGGCGTCCTTCTGTAAGGATGCACTTTTATTAGTATCACACCTCAAATACTCATAGTATCTAGCTACTGGTTATTTCAGGTTGCAATATTACAGGAAGAAGATCGGCCAATGAATTAACTAGCTTGAAATCAAGGCTATAGCCACTTTAAAGATAAAAGAAAGACTGATGTACAGTGAAAAGTCAACCCTACAGAATTTCAAGTAAACTGGATAAGTTCATAGGGCATGAAGCCATGAAATCCGTCTGGTGGAAATGTGAGAGTAACAATATTAAAAAATAATGTTTTCCAATATGTAAACATAAAAACAACAGAGGAGTCTGCATGTCCTCCCTGCATTTGTGTGGGTTTCCTCCGGATGCTCCGGTTTCCTCCCACGTTACAAAGACATGCATCTGGAGCCTTTCTCCCCAGACCTCCACTGAAAATTGGCTTTGCTCCAAGTCGGACTTTCCTGGTTAACTAATGTTAAATAAATAAATAAAAATAAACGGGCTGATTCAAAAGGGAAAAGTAAGTTTTGCTAACATAAAGTTGTGGACTCAACAAGGGATGGAATCTCTGACTGGGCAGTCTGAAAAGAAAATTTCTTGCCAAGCAGGTTTTGTGAATTTTCATAGGCTGATGGCTAACCATCCATGCTATTATAAAAAGTGGAGATGACTGTCAGATGAACTTACACGGTATAAAACCCAATGCCACTCTCAAATAACTGAGAGAAAAAATAAAAGACTAAAACTGATGTTGCATTCAAGATAGTAGTGACATACTGTACCACCACCCATATGGAAAAAAAATTTACTTATCTATTGTATGACTTCTGAGTGGAGGGCTTCTGAGCTGCCTTTAGGATATGAACTACCTCTTTAGTTAATCCTGCAGTTACAGTGACTAATGGAACAATATGAACCAGATTGTCACCTTTAGTCTGAAGAAGGAAAGCTGGTCCATTGTAAACAGGTGTGAAAGGTACCTCTCAACTATCCCAATTTTTATCTTATATTATTGGTCTGCTCTTCATAAAATGTGCCAGTTTTCTAGTGAATCATAGAAGACTGAAGTCAATAAATAATGACATACATTCGAGTTCCAGACGTTGTATCCATCAGAAAATGCATGCTACGATAGATACTGTTATTCTAGCAACTTTTAAAGTTTACAAGAGAAATATTAAAAATCTGTCCCAATTGTTTCTGGCCTTTGTCCAGATTTATTATTTTTTTAAGTCTTTTATTAATAATTTTTATTAATGCAATACAAAATGCTAATAGACAATGCACAACCAAAACAATGAAAGTAATATAGACTTATATACAACAAATAGCTATTTACAGATGCACCTTATGTCCTACAAAATAGATAAGTTAACAGATTTTAAGCTAGAAGAATATCAAATAAAGTATCCCAATAATCAGTAAAGTGTGTACTAAGCTTTTGGGTGTATTTCAAATATTTGTGGGCAAGTAAGTGTTTGATAGCAAGTTGTTTAAATCCATCCCAAGTGAGTAGAGATCTATCCTTCCAGTTAAGGGTGATATAAAGTTTGACAAGGAAAAAAAGCGTTATTAAAATACGAGTCTGAAGTTTGGATAATCCTGTAGAGGGGATATGTAATATAGTGAATTTCCAGGACAAGGCCATTTTTTTCATATCCCTTTTTTCCAATTGTACCCTAAGGGAGCACCAGAGTCTATAAGAGCATTTGCAGCTCCAAAAAATATGTTGCAGGTCAGCATTGTGATTGGTACAATGGAGGCAGAGGGGAGAGGAGGAGGGATAGATTTTGGAAAGCATGGCAGGGGTGAGGTATGCATTGTTTAAGATAATAAGTTGCGTATAATTAAGTTTTTTAAGGGGATTGAGTTTCAATTAGAGCTGAATAGCTTGGGAGATTTGGTTAGAGGTAATGGAGGGATCTTGGTCTTTCCAGTAGTTTAAAAACATTTGATCATTTTGGGTTCAGATAGAAAGAATACATTTCAGATGGTGAGAATATCATTACCCGTCCTAATAAAAAATTTGAAGGGACTTGCCAGTATTTACATGCAAATACTGGCCATCCTTTACATGTTATTGAGGCTCTACCTTATGGTGAAATGCTACGTATTTCCAAGTTATGTAATAGATCTGATGTATTTCATGAAGAAATGTGCCTTTTGGTGCAATCTTTTTCTACTAGAGGCTATGGCACAAATATTTTGGATAAGAGCTTCTTAAGATTGTGTACAGGTGTTAAACCCAGATATATAAAATCTATTCAACAAAAGGGGTGTAATACAATACAACATGACAGCTCAGGTTCTACTAAAGAAAATATTTATTTTGTTACTACTTATGGTAGTTTTACAAAACAGTTCCTTGATATTGTCAGCCAATATTGGCTTTATTTTTGTTCACTTAGAAATGTTCAACAATGGCTTGATGTAAATATGAAGTTTTCTTACCGTAAAGGCAAGAATATAAAAGATTTTCTTGTAAGATCTAAGATTAAGATGCCTGCATCACAAATATACATGGAACCTGCTAAAATTGGGACTTTTCCCTGTGGGAGATGTAAGGTTTGTAAACATATTGTATCCAATTTTAATTTTATTAATAATGTTAAATTTGATAGTTGGGGTACATTTAGTTGCAATTCTGAGGGTGTCATTTATGCTCTAAAGTGCCCATGTAACAAATTTTACATCGGGAAACAAAGAGGCCTTTTAAAATAAGGTTTTTGGAGCATTTAAGAGACATCAAAAATGGTAAAGAAGACAGCCCAGTTGCAGCACATTTTTTGGAAGCACATGATAAATGTAATGAGGGCTTGAAAGGAACTATTTTAGAACAAGTTTGTGTTTCTATGTACAATGATATTGATGTTAAAACTAGATTAGTGCAGAAAGAAACTGTATATATTTTAAAATTTAAAACCATGTTTCCTTTTGGGCTGAATGAAGAGCTCAACTGGAGAACATTAGTTTGTTGAATTGTTGTACTAATTGATTAATTATGTAATTATCTCATTTGCCATGTATATAAGCTGCTGCTGCATGCAAGTGTTTTATTCTCCTTGAAGGCTTTTGGCCGAGACGTCAGAGAGAAAGATTTTGTGCTTTTAAATAAATTCTGGTGGAACTTGTTCCTGTTGTTTGTTACTTTCTACTTGGTTCCTGTTGTTCCAGAAAGAATACATTTGTATGAATTAGAAATCATTTTCTTCTTAAGTAAGAGAAGGTTCCATATAGATTTGCAGGCTTTCATTTCATTTAGATTTAGAGAGGTATCTTCCAAGGTATTACGACAGAGTTCAAGGATTTGTCTCAAAATGGTTGTATAACTTTTAGGTAGAGACGTGTAGTCTTATTTTGGATAATGAATTATTTCTGAGAGGAAAGAGATCTGCTATAGTTAACTCTCTAATAAGTGGGTATTTATCCAGGTTGATCATTTTGTTGTTTGATCTAAGGTTGGGGTTGAGGTGGAATGGTTGCAGGGTATTAAAAGCAGTGGACAGTTTAAGAGATTTGAAAATCTTCTGAAGAATAGTTATTTTATGCTTTATGGTTGATAGTAATTTGAGGTTGTTTAGGTTTTCTGTATTCAGAAAGGGGAGAGCTTTGGGGTTAAAGCTGAATGTTTTGATATAGTTATAGTATAATTTTAGCCATATAGGAGCCCATGTAGATGAACTGGGAGCATAATCAGATATTGTTACTATCTTGTTACCATTGATAATATCATAACAAACTTTGAAGTCAGGTAGACTTAAACTGCCCTTATATTTTGGGAGCTGTAGTCTATTATAGCTAATTCTAATTGATTTGTGGGGACCATAGGAATTTGGAGAAAGATGTGTGGAGGGTTTTAAAACATTTTTTGTGAATTATTGTGTTAGATGCATTAAAAACATAAAGTAGACAAGGTAGAATGTTCATTTTGAGTATAGCAGCTTTGGCGAGAAGTGGGAGATGTAATTTTACCCATCTGTTCAAATTTTGTTGGATGTTAGATCATAGTTTGGAGATATTATTTGAATAGCTTTGGTTGGGGTCTTGGTGAAAGAAAATACCAAGATACTGTACAGAGTCTTTAATTTTGATTTGAGAAGGGGGGGGGCAGCTAGGTAGTTGGCAAAAAGGATTCAGAGGAAAAATGGTTAATTTCCTTTGTTCAGATTTCTTGAACTAAGAGGTTGACAGTTATTAAGGAGTGCATCTGCCTTCATAAGGATCACAAAAAATTAAAAGATCCTCTTCAACAGAAATG